>NW_027141082.1:0-7500 GCF_036365525.1 Heterodontus francisci
TAGTTTGAGATTTTCGGCCGGTTTTGAGAGTTTTGAAGTCTGATTGATTCAGTTTTGAGATTTTCGGACGGTTTTGAGAGTTTTTGAAGTCTGATTGATTCAGTTTGAGATTTTCGGCCGGTTTTGAGAGTTTTGAAGTCTGATTGATTCAGTTTGAGATTTTCGGCCGGTTTTGAATGTTTTGAAGTCTGATTGATTCAGTTTGAGATTTTCGGCCGGTTTTGAGAGTTTTGAAGTCTAATTGATTCAGTTTGAGATTTTCCGCCGGTTTTGAGAGTATTGAAGTCTGATTGATTCAGTTTGAGCTCTTCGGCCGGTTTTGAGAGTTTTGAAGTCTATTGATTCAGTTTGAGATTTTCGGCCGGTTTTGAGAGTTTTGAAGTCTGATTGATTCATGTTGAGATTTTCGGCCGGTTTTGAGAGTTTTGAAGTCTGATTGATTCAGTTTGAGATTTTCGGCCGGTTTTGAGAGTTTTGAAGTCTGATTGATTCATGTTTGAGATTTTCGGCCGGTTTTGAGAGTTTTGAAGTCTGATTGATTCAGTTTGAGAACTTCGGCCGGTTTTGAGAGTTTTGAAGTCTGATTGATTCAGTTTGAGAATTTTCGGCCGGTTTTGAGAGTTTTGAAGTCTGATTGATTCAGTTTGAGATTTTCGGCCGGTTTTGAGAGTTTTGAAGTCTGATTGAATCAGTTTGAGATTTTCGGCCGGTTTTGAGAGTTTTGAAGTCTGATTGATTCAGTTTGAGATTTTCGGCCGGTTTTGAGAGTTTTGAAGTCTGATTGATTCAGTTTGAGATTTTCGGCCGGTTTTGAGAGTTTTGAAGTCTGATTGATTCAGTTTGAGATTTTCGGCCGGTTTTGAATGTTTTGAAGTCTGATTGATTCAGTTTGAGATTTTCGGCCGGTTTTTGAGAGTTTTGAAGTCTGATTGATTCAGTTTGAGATGTTCGGCCGGTTTTGAGAGTTTTGAAGTCTGATTGATTCAGTTTGAGATTTTCGGCCGTTTTTGAGAGTTTTGAAGTCTGATTGATTCAGTTTGAGATTTTCGGGCCGGTTTTGAGAGTTTTGAAGTCTGATTGATTCAGTTTGAGATTTTCGGCCGGTTTTGAGAGTTTTGAAGTCTGATTGATTCATGTGGATATTTTCGGCCGGTTTTGAGAGTTTTGAGGTCTGATTGATTCAGTTTGAGATTTTCGGCCGGTTTTGAGAGTTTTGAAGTCTGATTGATTCAGTTTGAGATTTTCGGCCGGTTTTTGAGAGTTTTGAAGTCTGATTGATTCATGTGGATATTTTCGGCCGGTTTTGAGAGTTTTTGAGGTCTGATTGATTCAGTTTGAGATTTTTCGGCCGGTTTTGAGAGTTTTGAAGTCTGATTGATTCAGTTTGAGATTTTCGGCCGGTTTTGAGAGTTTTGAAGTCTGATTGATTCATGTTGAGATTTTCGGCCGGTTTTGAGAGTTTTGAAGTCTGATTGATTCAGTTTGAGATTTTCGGCCGGTTTTGAATGTTTTGAAGTCTGATTGATTCAGTTTGAGATTTTCGGGCCGGTTTTGAGAGTTTTTGAAGTCTGATTGATTCATGTGGATATTTTCGGCCCGGTTTTGAGAGTTTTGAGGTCTGATTGATTCAGTTTGAGATTTTCGGCCGGTTTTGAGAGTTTTGAAGTCTGATTGATTCATGTTGAGATTTTCGGCCGGTTTTGAGAGTTTTGAAGTCTGATTGATTCAGTTTGAGATGTTCGGCCGGTTTTGAGAGTTTTGAAGTCTGATTGATTCAGTTTGAGATTTTCGGCCGGTTTTTGAGAGTTTTGAAGTCTGATTGATTCAGTTTGAGATTTTCGGCCGGTTTTGAGAGTTTTGAAGTCTGATTGATTCAGTTTGAGGATTTTCGGCCGGTTTTGAGAGTTTTGAAGTCTGATTGATTCAGTTTGAGATTTTCGGCCGGTTTTGAGAGTTTTGAGGTCTGATTGATTCAGTTTGAGATTTTCGGCCGGTTTTGAGAGTTTTGAAGTCTGATTGATTCATGTTGAGATTTTTCGGCCGGTTTTGAGAGTTTTGAAGTCTGATTGATTCAGTTTGAGATTTTCGGCCGGTTTTGAGAGTTTTGAAGTGTGATTGATTCAGTTTGAGATTTTCGGCCGGTTTTGAGAGTTTTGAAGTCTGATTGATTCAGTTTGAGATTTTCGGCCGGTTTTGAGAGTTTTGAAGTCTGATTGATTCATGTTGAGATTTTTCGGCCGGTTTTGAGAGTTTTGAAGTCTAATTGATTCAGTTTGAGATTTTCGGCCGGTTTTGAGAGTTTTGAAGTCTGATTGATTCATGTGGATATTTTCGGCCGGTTTTGAGAGTTTTGAAGTCTGATTGATTCAGTTTGAGATTTTCGGCCGGTTTTGAGAGTTTTGAAGTCTGATTGATTCAGTTTGAGATTTTCGGCCGGTTTTGAGAGTTTTGAAGTCTGATTGATTCAGTTTGAGTTTTCGGCCGGTTTTTGAGAGTTTTGAAGTCTTTTTGATTCAGTTTGTGTTTTTCGGCCGGTTTTGAGAGTTTTGAAGTCTGATTGATTCAGTTTGAGATTTTCCGCCGGTTTTGAGAGTTTTGAAGTCTGATTGATTCAGTTTGAGATTTTCGGCCGGTTTTGAGAGTTTTGAAGTCTGATTGATTCAGTTTGAGATGTTCGGCCGGTTTTTGACAGTTTTGAAGTCTGATTGATTCAGTTTGAGATTTTCGGCCGGTTTTGAGAGTTTTGAAGTCTGATTGATTCAGTTTGAGATTTTCGGCCGGTTTTGAGAGTTTTGAAGTCTGATTGATTCAGTTTGAGATTTTCGGCCGGTTTTGAGAGTTTTGAAGTCTGATTGATTCAGTTTGAGATTTTCGGCCGGTTTTGAGAGTTTTGAAGTCTGATTGATTCAGTTTGAGATGTTCGGCCGGTTTTGACAGTTTTGAAGTCTGATTGATTCAGTTTGAGATTTTCGGCCGGTTTTGAGAGTTTTGAAGTCTGATTGATTCAGTTTGAGATTTTCGGCCGGTTTTGAGAGTTTTGAAGTCTGATTGATTCAGTTTGAGATTTTCGGCCGGTTTAGAGAGTTTTGAAGTCTGATTGATTCAGTTTGAGATTTTCGGCCGGTTTTGAGAGTTTTGAAGTCTGATTGATTCAGTTTGAGATTTTCGGCCGGTTTTGAGAGTTTTGAAGTCTGATTGATTCAGTTTGAGATGTTCGGCCGGTTTTGACAGTTTTGAAGTCTGATTGATTCAGTTTGAGATTTTCGGCCGGTTTTGAGAGTTTTGAAGTCTGATTGATTCAGTTTGAGATTTTCGGCCGGTTTTGAGAGTTTTGAAGTCTGATTGATTCAGTTTGAGATTTTCGGCCGGTTTTGAGAGTTTTGAAGTCTGATTGATTCAGTTTGAGATTTTCGGCCGGTTTTGAGAGTTTTGAAGTCTGATAGATTCAGTTTGAGATTTTCGGCCGGTTTTGAGAGTTTTGAAGTCTGATTGATTCAGTTTGAGATTTTCGGCCGGTTTTTGAGAGTTTTGAAGTCTGATTGATTCAGTTTGAGATTTTCGGCCGGTTTTGAGAGTTTTGAAGTCTGATTGATTCAGTTTGAGATTTTCCGCCGGTTTTGAGAGTATTGAAGTCTGATTGATTCAGTTTGAGCTCTTCGGCCGGTTTTGAGAGTTTTGAAGTCTAATTGATTCAGTTTGAGATTTTCGGCCGGTTTTGAGAGTTTTGAAGTCTGATTGATTCATGTTGAGATTTTCGGCCGGTTTTGAGAGTTTTTGAAGTCTGATTGATTCAGTTTGAGATTTTCGGCCGGTTTTGAGAGTTTTGAAGTCTGATTGATTCATGTTGAGATTTTCGGCCGGTTTTGAGAGTTTTGAAGTCTGATTGATTCAGTTTGAGAATTTCGGCCGGTTTTGAGAGTTTTGAAGTCTGATTGATTCAGTTTGAGATTTTCGGCCGGTTTTGAGGAGTTTTGAAGTCTGATTGATTCATGTTGAGATTTTCGGCCGGTTTTGAGAGTTTTGAAGTCTGATTGATTCAGTTTGAGATTTTCGGCCGGTTTTGAGAGTTTTGAAGTCTGATTGATTCAGTTTGAGATTTTCGGCCGGTTTTGAGAGTTTTGAAGTCTGATTGATTCAGTTTGAGATGTTCGGCCGGTTTTGAGAGTTTTGAAGTCTGATTGATTCAGTTTGAGATTTTCGGCCGGTTTTGAGAGTTTTGAAGTCTGATTGATTCAGTTTGAGATTTTCGGCCGGTTTTGAGAGTTTTGAAGTCTGATTGATTCAGTTTGAGATTTTCGGCCGGTTTTGAGAGTTTTTGAAGTCTGATTGATTCAGTTTGAGATGTTCGGCCGGTTTTTGAGAGTTTTGAAGTCTGATTGATTCAGTTTGAGATTTTCGGCCGGTTTTGAGAGTTTTGAAGTCTGATTGATTCAGTTTGAGATTTTCGGGACGGTTTTTGAGAGTTTTGAAGTCTGATTGATTCAGTTTGAGATTTTTCGGCCGGTTTTGAGAGTTTTGAAGTCTGATTGATTCAGTTTGAGATTTTCGGCCGGTTTTGAATGTTTTGAAGTCTGATTGATTCAGTTTGAGATTTTCGGCCGGTTTTTGAGAGTTTTGAAGTCTAATTGATTCAGTTTGAGATTTTCCGCCGGTTTTGAGAGTATTGAAGTCTGATTGATTCAGTTTGAGCTCTTCGGCCGGTTTTGAGAGTTTTGAAGTCTAATTGATTCAGTTTGAGATTTTCGGCCGGTTTTGAGAGTTTTGAAGTCTGATTGATTCATGTTGAGATTTTCGGCCGGTTTTTGAGAGTTTTGAAGTCTGATTGATTCAGTTTGAGATTTTCGGCCGGTTTTGAGAGTTTTGAAGTCTGATTGATTCATGTTGAGATTTTCGGCCGGTTTTGAGAGTTTTGAAGTCTGATTGATTCAGTTTGAGAACTTCGGCGGTTTTGAGAGTTTTGAAGTCTGATTGATTCAGTTTGAGAATTTCGGCCGGTTTTGAGAGTTTTGAAGTCTGATTGATTCAGTTTGAGATTTTCGGCCGGTTTTGAGAGTTTTGAAGTCTGATTGAATCAGTTTGAGATTTTCGGCCGGTTTTGAGAGTTTTGAAGTCTGATTGATTCAGTTTGAGATTTTCGGCCGGTTTTGAGAGTTTTGAAGTCTGATTGATTCAGTTTGAGATTTTCGGCCGGTTTTGAGAGTTTTGAAGTCTGATTGATTCAGTTTGAGATTTTCGGCCGGTTTTGAATGTTTTGAAGTCTGATTGATTCAGTTTGAGATTTTCGGCCGGTTTTGAGAGTTTTGAAGTCTGATTGATTCAGTTTGAGATGTTCGGCCGGTTTTGAGAGTTTTGAAGTCTGATTGATTCAGTTTGAGATTTTCGGCCGTTTTTGAGAGTTTTGAAGTCTGATTGATTCAGTTTGAGATTTTCGGCCGGTTTTGAGAGTTTTGAAGTCTGATTGATTCAGTTTGAGATTTTCGGCCGGTTTTGAGAGTTTTGAAGTCTGATTGATTCATGTGGATATTTTCGGCCGGTTTTGAGAGTTTTGAGGTCTGATTGATTCAGTTTGAGATTTTCGGCCGGTTTTGAGAGTTTTGAAGTCTGATTGATTCATGTTGAGATTTTCGGCCGGTTTTGAGAGTTTTGAAGTCTGATTGATTCAGTTTGAGGTTTTCGGCCGGTTTTGAGAGTTTTGAAGTCTGATTGATTCATGTTGAGATTTTCGGCCGGTTTTGAGAGTTTTGAAGTCTGATTGATTCAGTTTGAGATTTTCGGCCGGTTTTGAGAGTTTTGAAGTCTGATTGATTCAGTTTGAGATTTTCGGCCGGTTTTGAGAGTTTTGAAGTCTGATTGATTCAGTTTGAGATTTTCGGCCGGTTTTGAGAGTTTTGAAGTCTGATTGATTCAGTTTGAGATTTTCGGCCGGTTTTGAGAGTTTTGAAGTCTGATTGATTCAGTTTGAGATTTTCGGCCGGTTTTTGAGAGTTTTTGAAGTCTGATTGATTCAGTTTTGAGATTTTCGGCCGGTTTTGAGAGTTTTGAAGTCTAATTGATTCAGTTTGAGATTTTCCGCCGGTTTTGAGAGTATTGAAGTCTGATTGATTCAGTTTGAGCTCTTCGGCCGGTTTTGAGAGTTTTGAAGTCTAATTGATTCAGTTTGAGATTTTCGGCCGGTTTTGAGAGTTTTGAAGTCTGATTGATTCATGTTGAGATTTTCGGCCGGTTTTGAGAGTTTTGAAGTCTGATTGATTCAGTTTGAGATTTTCGGCCGGTTTTGAGAGTTTTGAAGTCTGATTGATTCATGTTGAGATTTTCGGCCGGTTTTTGAGAGTTTTGAAGTCTGATTGATTCAGTTTGAGAATTTCGGCCGGTTTTGAGAGTTTTGAAGTCTGATTGATTCAGTTTGAGATTTTCGGCCGGTTTTGAGAGTTTTGAAGTCTGATTGATTCATGTTGAGATTTTCGGCCGGTTTTGAGAGTTTTGAAGTCTGATTGATTCAGTTTGAGATTTTCGGCCGGTTTTGAATGTTTTGAAGTCTGATTGATTCAGTTTGAGATTTTCGGCCGGTTTTGAGAGTTTTGAAGTCTGATTGATTCATGTGGATATTTTCGGCCGGTTTTGAGAGTTTTGAGGTCTGATTGATTCAGTTTGAGATTTTCGGCCGGTTTTGAGAGTTTTGAAGTCTGATTGATTCATGTTGAGATTTTCGGCCGGTTTTGAGAGTTTTGAAGTCTGATTGATTCAGTTTGAGATGTTCGGCCGGTTTTGAGAGTTTTTGAAGTCTGATTGATTCAGTTTGAGATTTTCGGGCCGGTTTTGAGAGTTTTGAAGTCTGATTGATTCAGTTTGAGATTTTCGGCCGGTTTTGAGAGTTTTGAAGTCTGATTGATTCAGTTTGAGATTTTCGGCCGGTTTTTGAATGTTTTGAAGTCTGATTGATTCAGTTTGAGATTTTCGGCCGGTTTTGAGAGTTTTGAAGTCTGATTGATTCAGTTTGAGATGTTCGGCCGGTTTTGAGAGTTTTGAAGTCTGATTGATTCAGTTTGAGATTTTCGGCCGGTTTTTGAGAGTTTTGAAGTCTGATTGATTCAGTTTGAGATTTTCGGCCGGTTTTGAGAGTTTTTGAAGTCTGATTGATTCAGTTTGAGATTTTCGGCCGGTTTTGAGAGTTTTGAAGTCTGATTGATTCAGTTTGAGATTTTCGGCCGGTTTTGAGAGTTTTGAAGTCTGATTGATTCATGTGGATATTTTCGGCCGGTTTTGAGAGTTTTGAGGTCTGATTGATTCAGTTTGAGATTTTTCGGCCGGTTTTGAGAGTTTTGAAGTCTGATTGATTCAGTTTGAGATTTTCGGCCGGTTTTGAGAGTTTTGAAGTCTGATTGATTCATGTTGAGATTTTCGGCCGGTTTTGAGAGTTTTGAAGTCTGATTGATTCAGTTTGAGATTTTCGGCCGGTTTTGAATGTTTTGAAGTCTGATTGATTCAGTTTGAGATTTTTCG
>NW_027141083.1:0-82500 GCF_036365525.1 Heterodontus francisci
TCTATAATAACAGACCCATTCAGTGACTCTCCCTGTGGAGATACTATAATAACAGACCCACTCAGTGACTCTCCCTGTGGAGATACTATAATAACAGACCCACTCAGTGACTCTCCCTGTGGAGATACTATAATAACATACCCACTCAGTGACTCTCCCTGTGGAGATACTATAATAACAGACCCACTCAGTGACTGTCCCTGTGGAGATACTATAATAACAGACCCACTCAGTGACTCTCCCGTGGAGATACTATAATAACATACCCACTCAGTGACTCTCCCTGTGGAGATACTATAATAACAGACCCACTCAGTGACTGTCCCAGTGGAGATACTATAATAACAGACCCACTCAGTGACTCTCCCTGTGGAGATACTATAATAACAGACCCACTCAGTGACTCTCCCTGTGGAGATACTATAATAACCTACCCACTCAGTGACTCTCCCTGTGGAGATACTATAATAACAGACCCACTCAGTGACTGTCCCTGTGGAGATACTATAATAACAGACCCACTCAGTGACTCTCCCTGTGGAGATACTATAATAACAGACCCACTCAGTGACTCTCCCTGTGGAGATACTATAATAACAGACCCACTCAGTGACTCTCCCTGTGGAGATACTATAATAACAGACCCACTCAGTGACTCTCCCTGTGGAGATACTATAATAACAGACCCACTCAGTGACTCTCCCTGTGGAGATACTATAATACAGACCCACTCAGTGACTCTCCCTGTGGAGATACTATAATAACAGACCCACTCAGTGACTCTCCCTGTGAGATACTATAATAACAGACCCACTCAGTGACTCTCCCTGTGGAGATACTATAATAACAGACCCACTCAGTGACTCTCCCTGTGGAGATACTATAATAACATACCCACTCATTGACTCTCCCTGTGGAGATACTATAATAACAGACCCACTCAGTGACTCTCCCTGTGGAGATACTATAATAACAGACCCACTCAGTGACTCTCCCTGTGGAGATACTATAATAACAGACCCACTCAGTGACTCTCCCTGTGGAGATACTATAATAACAGACCCACTCAGTGACTCTCCCTGTGGAGATACTATAATAACAGACCCACTCAGTGACTCTCCCTGTGGAGATACTATAATAACAGACCCACTCAGTGACTCTCCCTGTGGAGATACTATAATAACAGACCCACTCAGTGACTCTCCCTGT
Source organism: Heterodontus francisci (assembly GCF_036365525.1). Lineage (NCBI taxonomy): Eukaryota > Metazoa > Chordata > Chondrichthyes > Heterodontiformes > Heterodontidae > Heterodontus > Heterodontus francisci. Next base: position 1,210 of record NW_027141083.1, read on the forward strand.
GGAGATACTATAATAACAGACACACTCAGTGACTCTCCCTGTGGAGATACTATAATACATACCCACTCAGTGACTCTCCCTGTGGAGATACTATAATAACAGACCCACTCAGTGACTGTCCCTGTGGAGATACTATAATAACAGACCCACTCAGTGACTCTCCCCGTGGAGATACTATAATAACATACCCACTCAGTGACTCTCCCTGTGGAGATACTATAATAACAGACCCACTCAGTGACTCTCCCTGTGGAGATACTATAATAACAGACCCACTCAGTGACTCTCCCTGTGGAGATACTATAATAACATACCCACTCAGTGACTCTCCCTGTGTAGATACTATAATAACAGACCCACTCAGTGACTCTCCCTGTGGTGATACTATAATAACAGACCCATTCAGTGACTCTCCCTGTGGAGATACTATAATAACAGACCCACTCAGTGACTCTCCCTGTGGTGATACTATAATAACAGACCCATTCAGTGACTCTCCCTGTGGAGATACTATAATAACAGACCACTCAGTGACTCTCCCTGTGGAGATACTATAATAACAGACCCACTCAGTGACTCTCCCTGTGGAGATACTATAATAACAGACCCACTCAGTGACTCTCCCTGTGGAGATACTATAATAACAGACCCATTCAGTGACTCTCCCTGTGGAGATACTATAATAGCAGACCCACTCAGTGACTCTCCCTGTGGAGATACTATAATAACAGACCCATTCAGTGACTCTCCCTGTGGAGATACTATAATAACAGACCCACTCAGTGACTCTCCCTGTGGAGATACTATAATAACAGACCCACTCAGTGACTCTCCTGTGGAGATACTATAATAACAGACCCATTCAGTGACTCTCCCTGTGGAGATACTATAATAACAGACCCACTCAGTGACTCTCCCTGTGGAGATACTATAATAACAGACCCACTCAGTGACTCTCCCTGTGGAGATACTATAATAACAGACCCACTCAGTGACTCTCCCTGTGGAGATACTATAATAACAGACCCACTCAGTGACTCTCCCTGTGGAGATACTATAATAACAGACCCACTCAGTGACTCTCCCTGTGGAGATACTATAATAACAGACCCACTCAGTGACTCTCCCTGTGGTGATACTATAATAACAGACCCATTCAGTGACTCTCCCTGTGGAGATACTATAATAACAGACCCACTCAGTGACTCTCCCTGTGGAGATACTATAATAACAGACCCACTCAGTGACTCTCCCTGTGGAGATACTATAATAACAGACCCACTCAGTGACTCTCCCTGTGGAGATACTATAATAACAGACCCACTCAGTGACTCTCCCTGTGGAGATACTATAATAACAGACCCACTCAGTGACTCTCCCTGTGGAGATACTATAATAACAGACCCACTCAGTGACTCTCCTGTGGAGATACTATAATAACAGACCCACTCAGTGACTCTCCCTGTGGAGATACTATAATAACAGACCCACTCAGTGACTCTCTCTGTGGAGATACTATAATAACAGACCCACTCAGTGACTCTCCCTCTGGAGATACAATAATAACAGACCCACTCAGTGACTCTCCCTGTGGAGATACTATAATAACAGACCCACTCAGTGACTCTCCCTGTGGAGATTCTATAATAACAGACCCACTCAGTGACTCTCCCTGTGGAGATACTATAATAACAGACCCACTCAGTGACTCTCCCTGTGGAGATACTATAATAACTGACCCACTCAGTGACTCTCTCTGTGGAGATACTATAATAACAGACCCACTCAGTGACTCTCCCTGTGGAGATACTATAATAACAGACCCACTCAGTGACACTCCCTGTGGAGATACTATAATAACAGACCCACTCAGTGACTCTCTCTGTGGAGATACTATAATAACAGACCCACTCAGTGACACTCCCTGTGGAGATACTATAATAACAGACCCACTCAGTGACTCTCTCTGTGGAGATACTATAATAACAGACCCACTCAGTGACTCTCCCTGTGGAGATACTATAATAACAGACCACTCAGTGACACTCCCTGTGGAGATACTATAATAACAGACCCACTCAGTGACTCTCTCTGTGGAGATACTATAATAACATACCCACTCAGTGACTCTCCCTGTGGAGATACTATAATAACAGACCCACTCAGTGACTCTCTCTGTGGAGATACTATAATAACAGACCCACTCAGTGACTCTCTCTCTGGAGATACTATAATAACATACCCACTCAGTGACTCTCCCTGTGGAGATACTATAATAACAGACCCATTCAGTGACTCTCCCTGTGGAGATACTATAATAACAGACCCACTCAGTGACTCTCCCTGTGGAGATACTATAATAACAGACCCACTCAGTGACACTCCCTGTGGAGATACTATAATAACAGACCCACTCAGTGACTCTCTCTGTGGAGATACTATAATAACAGACCCACTCAGTGACACTCCCTGTGGAGATACTATAATAACAGACCCACTCAGTGACTCTCCCTGTGGAGATACTATAATAACAGACCCACTCAGTGACACTCCCTGTGGAGATACTATAATAACAGACCCACTCAGTGACTCTCTCTGTGGAGATACTATAATAACAGACCCACTCAGTGACACTCCCTGTGGAGATACTATAATAACAGACCCACTCAGTGACTCTCCCTGTGGAGATACTATAATAACAGACCCACTCAGTGACTCTCCCTGTGGAGATACTATAATAACAGACCCACTCAGTGACTCTCCCTGTGGAGATACTATAATAACAGACCCACTCAGTGACTCTCCCTGTGGAGATACTATAATAACAGACCCACTCAGTGACTCTCCCTCTGGAGATACTATAATAACTGACCCACTCAGTGACTCTCTCTGTGGAGATACTATAATAACAGACCCACTCAGTGACTCTCCCTGTGGAGATACTATAATAACAGACCCACTCAGTGACACTCCCTGTGGAGATACTATAATAACAGACCCACTCAGTGACTCTCTCTGTGGAGATACTATAATAACAGACCCACTCAGTGACACTCCCTGTGGAGATACTATAATAACAGACCCACTCAGTGACTCTCTCTGTGGAGATACTATAATAACAGACCCACTCAGTGACTCTCCCTGTGGAGATACTATAATAACAGACCCACTCAGTGACTCTCCCTGTGGAGATACTATAATAACAGACCCACTCAGTGACTCTCCCTGTGGAGATACTATAATAACATACCCACTCAGTGACTCTCCCTGTGGAGATACTATAATAACAGACCCACTCAGTGACTCTCCCTGTGGAGATACTATAATAACAGACCCACTCAGTGACTCTCCCTGTGGAGATACTATAATAACAGACCCACTCAGTGACTCTCCCTCTGGAGATACTATAATAACAGACCCACTCAGTGACTCTCCCTGTGGAGATACTATAATAACAGACCCACTCAGTGACTCTCCCTGTGGAGATACTATAATAACAGACCCACTCAGTGACTCTCTCTGTGGAGATACTATAATAACAGACCCACTCAGTGACTCTCCCTGTGGAGATACTATAATAACAGACCCACTCAGTGACTCTCCCTGTGGAGATACTATAATAACAGACCCACTCAGTGACTCTCCCTGTGGAGATACTATAATAACAGACCCACTCAGTGACTCTCCCTGTGGAGATACTATAATAACAGATCCACTCAGTGACTCTCCCTGTGGAGATACTATAATAACAGACCCACTCAGTGACTCTCCCTGTGGAGATACTATAATAACAGACCCACTCAGTGACTCACACTGTGGAGATACTATAATAACAGACCCACTCAGTGACTCTCTCTGTGGAGATACTATAATAACAGACCCACTCAGTGACTCTCCCTGTGGAGATACTATAATAACAGACCCACTCAGTGACTCTCCCTGTGGAGAGACTATAATAACAGACCCACTCAGTGACTCTCCCTGTGGAGATACTATAATAACAGACCCACTCAGTGACTCTCCCTGTGGAGATACTATAATAACAGACCCACTCAGTGACTCTCCCTGTGGAGATACTATAATAACAGACCCACTCAGTGACTCTCCCTGTGGAGATACTATAATAACAGACCCACTCAGTGACCTCTCCTGTGGAGATACTATAATAACAGACCCACTCAGTGACTCTCCCTGTGGAGATACTATAATAACAGACACACTCAGTGACTCTCCCTGTGGAGATACTATAATAACAGACCCACTCAGTGATTCTCCCTGTGGAGATACTATAATAACAGACACACTCAGTGACTCTCCCTGTGGAGATACTATAATAACAGACCCACTCAGTGATTCTCCTGTGGAGATACTATAATAACAGACCCACTCAGTGACTCTCCCTGTGGAGATACTATAATAACAGACCCACTCAGTGACTCTCCCTGTGGAGATACTATAATAACAGACCCACTCAGTGACTCTCCCTGTGGAGATACTATAATAACAGACCCACTCAGTGACTCTCTCTGTGGAGATACTATAATAACAGACCCACTCAGTGACACTCCCTGTGGAGATACTATAATAACAGACCCACTCAGTGATTCTCCCTGTGGAGATACTATAATAACAGACCCACTCAGTGACTCTCCCTGTGGAGATACTATAATAACAGACCCACTCAGTGACTCTCCCTGTGGAGAGACTATAATAACAGACCCACTCAGTGACTCTCCCTGTGGAGATACTATAATAACAGACCCACTCAGTGACTCTCCCTGTGGAGATACTATAATAACAGACCCACTCAGTGACTCTCTCTGTGGAGATACTATAATAACAGACCCACTCAGTGACACTCCCTGTGGAGATACTATAATAACAGACCCACTCTGTGATTCTCCCTGTGGAGATACTATAATAACAGACCCACTCAGTGACTCTCCCTGTGGAGATACTATAATAACAGACCCACTCAGTGACTCTCCCTGTGGAGAGACTATAATAACAGACCCACTCAGTGACTCTCCCTGTGGAGATACTATAATAACAGACCCACTCAGTGACTCTCCCTGTGGAGATACTATAATAACAGACCCACTCAGTGACTCTCCCTGTGGAGATACTATAATAACAGACCCACTCAGTGACTCTCCCTGTGGAGATACTATAATAACAGACCCACTCAGTGACTCTCTCTGTGGAGATACTATAATAACAGACCCACTCAGTGACACTCCCTGTGGAGATACTATAATAACAGACCCACTCAGTGACTCTCTCTGTGGAGATACTATAATAACAGACCCACTCAGTGACTCTCCCTGTGGAGATACTATAATAACAGACCCACTCAGTGACTCTCCTGTGGAGATACTATAATAACAGACCCACTCAGTGACTCTCCCTGTGGAGATACTATAATAACATACCCACTCAGTGACTCTCCCTGTGGAGATACTATAATAACAGACCCACTCAGTGACTCTCCCTGTGGAGATACTATAATAACAGACCCACTCAGTGACTCTCCCTGTGGAGATACTATAATAACAGACCCACTCAGTGACTCTCCCTCTGGAGATACTATAATAACAGACCCACTCAGTGACTCTCCCTGTGGAGATACTATAATAACAGACACACTCAGTGACTCTCCCTGTGGAGATACTATAATAACAGACCCACTCAGTGACTCTCTCTGTGGAGATACTATAATAACAGACCCACTCAGTGACTCTCCCTGTGGAGATACTATAATAACAGACCCACTCAGTGACTCTCCCTGTGGAGATACTATAATAACAGACCCACTCAGTGACTCTCCCTGTGGAGATACTATAATAACAGACCCACTCAGTGACTCTCCCTGTGGAGATACTATAATAACAGATCCACTCAGTGACTCTCCCTGTGGAGATACTATAATAACAGACCCACTCAGTGACTCTCCCTGTGGAGATACTATAATAACAGACCCACTCAGTGACTCACACTGTGGAGATACTATAATAACAGACCCACTCAGTGACTCTCTCTGTGAGATACTATAATAACAGACCCACTCAGTGACTCTCCCTGTGGAGATACTATAATAACAGACCCACTCAGTGACTCTCCCTGTGGAGAGACTATAATAACAGACCCACTCAGTGACTCTCCCTGTGGAGATACTATAATAACAGACCCACTCAGTGACTCTCCCTGTGGAGATACTATAATAACAGACCCACTCAGTGACTCTCCCTGTGGAGATACTATAATAACAGACCCACTCAGTGACTCTCCCTGTGGAGATACTATAATAACAGACCCACTCAGTGACTCTCCCTGTGGAGATACTATAATAACAGACCCACTCAGTGACTCTCCCTGTGGAGATACTATAATAACAGACACACTCAGTGACTCTCCCTGTGGAGATACTATAATAACAGACCCACTCAGTGATTCTCCCTGTGGAGATACTATAATAACAGACACACTCAGTGACTCTCCCTGTGGAGATACTATAATAACAGACCCACTCAGTGATTCTCCCTGTGGAGATACTATAATAACAGACCCACTCAGTGACTCTCCCTGTGGAGATACTATAATAACAGACCCACTCAGTGACTCTCCCTGTGGAGATACTATAATAACAGACCCACTCAGTGACTCTCCCTGTGGAGATACTATAATAACAGACCCACTCAGTGACTCTCTCTGTGGAGATACTATAATAACAGACCCACTCAGTGACACTCCCTGTGGAGATACTATAATAACAGACCCACTCAGTGATTCTCCCTGTGGAGATACTATAATAACAGACCCACTCAGTGACTCTCCCTGTGGAGATACTATAATAACAGACCCACTCAGTGACTCTCCCTGTGGAGAGACTATAATAACAGACCCACTCAGTGACTCTCCCTGTGGAGATACTATAATAACAGACCCACTCAGTGACTCTCCCTGTGGAGATACTATAATAACAGACCCACTCAGTGACTCTCTCTGTGGAGATACTATAATAACAGACCCACTCAGTGACACTCCCTGTGGAGATACTATAATAACAGACCCACTCAGTGATTCTCCCTGTGGAGATACTATAATAACAGACCCACTCAGTGACTCTCCCTGTGGAGATACTATAATAACAGACCCACTCAGTGACTCTCCCTGTGGAGAGACTATAATAACAGACCCACTCAGTGACTCTCCCTGTGGAGATACTATAATAACAGACCCACTCAGTGACTCTCCCTGTGGAGATACTATAATAACAGACCCACTCAGTGACTCTCCCTGTGGAGATACTATAATAACAGACCCACTCAGTGACTCTCCCTGTGGAGATACTATAATAACAGACCCACTCAGTGACTCTCCCTGTGGAGATACTATAATAACAGACCCACTCAGTGACTCTCCCTGTGGAGATACTATAATAACAGACACACTCAGTGACTCTCCCTGTGGAGATACTATAATAACAGACCCACTCAGTGATTCTCCCTGTGGAGATACTATAATAACAGACACACTCAGTGACTCTCCCTGTGGAGATACTATAATAACAGACCCACTCAGTGATTCTCCCTGTGAGATACTATAATAACAGACCCACTCAGTGACTCTCCCTGTGGAGATACTATAATAACAGACCCACTCAGTGACTCTCCCTGTGGAGATACTATAATAACAGACCCACTCAGTGACTCTCCCTGTGGAGATACTATAATAACAGACCCACTCAGTGACTCTCTCTGTGGAGATACTATAATAACAGACCCACTCAGTGACACTCCCTGTGGAGATACTATAATAACAGACCCACTCAGTGACTCTCCCTGTGGAGATACTATAATAACAGACCCACTCAGTGACTCTCCCTGTGGAGATACTATAATAACAGACCCACTCAGTGACTCTCTCTGTGGAGATACTATAATAACAGACCCACTCAGTGACTCTCCCTGTGGAGATACTATAATAACAGACCCACTCAGTGACTCTCCCTGTGGAGATACTATAATAACAGACCCACTCAGTGACTCTCCCTGTGGAGATACTATAATAACAGACCCACTCAGTGACTCTCCCTGTGGAGATACTATAATAACAGACACACTCAGTGACTCTCCCTGTGGAGATACTATAATAACAGACCCACTCAGTGACTCTCCCTGTGGAGATACTATAATAACAGACCCACTCAGTGACTCTCCCTGTGGAGATACTATAATAACAGACCCACTCAGTGACTCTCCCTGTGGAGATACTAATAACAGACCCACTCAGTGACTCTCCCTGTGGAGATACTATAATAACAGACCCACTCAGTGACTCTCCCTGTGGAGAGACTATAATAACAGACCCACTCAGTGACTCTCCCTGTGGAGATACTATAATAACAGACCCACTCAGTGACTCTCCCTGTGGAGATACTATAATAACAGACCCACTCAGTGACTCTCTCTGTGGAGATACTATAATAACAGACCCACTCAGTGACACTCCCTGTGGAGATACTATAATAACAGACCCACTCAGTGATTCTCCCTGTGGAGATACTATAATAACAGACCCACTCAGTGACTCTCCCTGTGGAGATACTATAATAACAGACCCACTCAGTGACTCTCCCTGTGGAGAGACTATAATAACAGACCCACTCAGTGACTCTCCCTGTGGAGATACTATAATAACAGACCCACTCAGTGACTCTCCCTGTGGAGATACTATAATAACAGACCCACTCAGTGACTCTCCCTGTGGAGATACTATAATAACAGACGCACTCAGTGACTCTCCCTGTGGAGATACTATAATAACAGACCCACTCAGTGACTCTCCCTGTGGAGATACTATAATAACAGACCCACTCAGTGACTCTCCCTGTGGAGATACTATAATAACAGACACACTCAGTGACTCTCCCTGTGGAGATACTATAATAACAGACCCACTCAGTGATTCTCCCTGTGGAGATACTATAATAACAGACACACTCAGTGACTCTCCCTGTGGAGATACTATAATAAACAGACCCACTCAGTGATTCTCCCTGTGGAGATACTATAATAACAGACCCACTCAGTGACTCTCCCTGTGGAGATACTATAATAACAGACCCACTCAGTGACTCTCCCTGTGGAGATACTATAATAACAGACCCACTCAGTGACTCTCCTGTGGAGATACTATAATAACAGACCCACTCAGTGACTCTCTCTGTGGAGATACTATAATAACAGACCCACTCAGTGACACTCCCTGTGGAGATACTATAATAACAGACCCACTCAGTGACTCTCCCTGTGGAGATACTATAATAACAGACCCACTCAGTGACTCTCCCTGTGGAGATACTATAATAACAGACCCACTCAGTGACTCTCTCTGTGGAGATACTATAATAACAGACCCACTCAGTGACTCTCCCTGTGGAGATACTATAATAACAGACCCACTCAGTGACTCTCCCTGTGGAGATACTATAATAACAGACCCACTCAGTGACTCTCCCTGTGGAGATACTATAATAACAGACCCACTCAGTGACTCTCCCTGTGGAGATACTATAATAACAGACACACTCAGTGACTCTCCCTGTGGAGATACTATAATAACAGACCCACTCAGTGACTCTCCCTGTGGAGATACTATAATAACAGACCCACTCAGTGACTCTCCCTGTGGAGATACTATAATAACAGACCCACTCAGTGACTCTCCCTGTGGAGATACTATAATAACAGACCCACTCAGTGTATCTCCCTGTGGAGATACTATAATAACAGACACACTCAGTGACTCTCCCTGTGGAGATACTATAATAACAGACCCACTCAGTGACTCTCCCTGTGGAGATACTATAATAACAGACCCACTCAGTGACTCTCCCTGTGGAGATACTATAATAACAGACCTACTCAGTGACTCTTCCTGTGGAGATACTATAATAACAGACCCACTCAGTGACTCTCCCTGTGGAGATACTATAATAACAGACCCACTCAGTGTATCTCCCTGTGGAGATACTATAATAACAGATCCACTCAGTGACTCTCCCTGTGGAGATACTATAATAACAGACCCACTCAGTGACTCTCCCTGTGGAGATACTATAATAACATACCCACTCAGTGACTCTCCCTGTGGAGATACTATAATAACAGACCCACTCAGTGTATCTCCCTGTGGAGATACTATAATAACAGACACACTCAGTGACTCTCCCTGTGGAGATACTATAATAACAGACCCACTCAGTGTATCTCCCTGTGGAGATACTATAATAACAGACCCACTCAGTGACTCTCCCTGTGGAGATACTATAATAACAGACCCACTCAGTGACTCTCCCTGTGGAGATACTATAATAACAGACCCACTCAGTGACTCTCCCTGTGGAGATACTATAATAACAGACCCACTCAGTGACTCTCCCTGTGGAGATACTATAATAACAGACCCACTCAGTGTATCTCCCTGTGGAGATACTATAATAACAGACACACTCAGTGACTCTCCCTGTGGAGATACTATAATAACAGACCCACTCAGTGACTCTCCCTGTGGAGATACTATAATAACAGACCCACTCAGTGACTCTTCCTGTGGAGATACTATAATAACAGACCCACTCAGTGACTCTCCCTGTGGAGATACTATAATAACAGACCCACTCAGTGTATCTCCCTGTGGAGATACTATAATAACAGATCCACTCAGTGACTCTCCCTGTGGAGATACTATAATAACAGACCCACTCAGTGACTCTCCCTGTGGAGATACTATAATAACAGACCCACTCAGTGACTCTCCCTGTGGAGATACTATAATAACAGACCCACTCAGTGACTCTCCCTGTGGAGATACTATAATAACAGACCCACTCAGTGACTCTCCCTGTGGAGATACTATAATAACAGACCCACTCAGTGACTCTCCCTGTGGAGATACTATAATAACAGACCCACTCAGTGACTCTCCCTGTGGAGATACTATAATAACAGACCCACTCAGTGACTCTCCCTGTGGAGATACTATAATAACAGACCCACTCAGTGACTCTCCCTGTGGAGATACTATAATAACAGACCCACTCAGTGACTCTCCCTGTGGAGATACTATAATAACAGACCCACTCAGTGACTCTCCCTGTTGAGATACTATAATAACAGACCCACTCAGTGACTCTCCCTGTGGAGATACTATAATAACAGACCCACTCAGTGACTCTCCCTGTGGAGATAAATTAATAACAGACCCACTCAGTGACTCTCCCTGTGGAGATACTATAATAACAGACCCACTCAGTGACTCTCCCTGTTGAGATACTATAATAACAGACCCACTCAGTGACTCTCCCTGTTGAGATACTATAATAACAGACCCACTCAGTGACTCTCCCTGTGGAGATACTATAATAACAGACCCACTCAGTGACTCTCCCTGTGGAGATACTATAATAACAGACCCACTCAGTGACTCTCCCTGTGGAGATACTATAATAACAGACCCACTCAGTGACTCTCCCTGTGGAGATACTATAATAACAGACCCACTCAGTGACTCTCCCTGTGGAGATACTATAATAACAGACCCACTCAGTGACTCACCCTGTGGAGATACTATAATAACAGACCCACTCAGTGACTCTCCCTGTTGAGATACTATAATAACAGACCCACTCAGTGACTCTCCCTGTGGAGATACTATAATAACAGACCCACTCAGTGACTCTCCCTGTGGAGATACTATAATAACAGACCCACTCAGTGACTCTCCCTGTGGAGATACTATAATAACAGACCCACTCAGTGAGTCTCCCCGTGGAGATACTATAATAACAGACCCACTCAGTGACTCTCCCTGTGGAGATACTATAATAACAGACCCACTCAGTGACTCTCCCTGTGGAGATACTATAATAACAGACCCACTCAGTGACTCTCCCTGTGGAGATACTATAATAACAGACCCACTCAGTGACTCTCCCTGTGGAGATACTATAATAACAGACCCACTCAGTGACTCTCCCTGTGGAGATACTATAATAACAGACCCACTCAGTGACTCTCCCTGTGGAGATACTATAATACAGACCCACTCAGTGACTCTCCCTGTTGAGATACTATATTAACAGACCCCTTCAGTGACTCTCCCTGTGGAGATACTATAATAACAGACCCACTCAGTGACTCTCCCTGTGGAGATACTATAATAACAGACCCACTCAGTGACTCTCCCTGTGGAGATACTATAATAACAGACCCACTCAGTGACTCTCCCTGTGGAGATACTATAATAACAGACCCACTCAGTGACTCTCCCTGTGGAGATACTATAATAACAGACCCCACTCAGTGACTCTCCCTGTGGAAATACTATAATAACAGACCCACTCAGTGACTCTCCCTGTGGAGATACTATAATAACAGACCCACTCAGTGACTCTCCCTGTGGAGATACTATAATAACAGACCTACTCAGTGACTCACCCTGTGGAGATACTATAATAACAGACCCACTCAGTGACTCTCCCTGTGGAGATACTATAATAACAGACCTACTCAGTGACTCTCCCTGTGGAGATACTATAATAACTGACTCACTCAGTGACTCTCCCTGTGGAGATACTATAATAACAGACCCACTCAGTGACTCTCTCTGTGGAGATACTATAATAACAGACCCTCTCAGTGACTCTCCCTGTGGAGATACTATAATAACAGACCCACTCAGTGACTCTCTCTGTGGAGATACTATAATAACAGACCCTCTCAGTGACTCTCCCTGTGGAGATACTATAATAACAGACCCTCTCAGTGACTCTCCCTGTGGAGATACTATAATAACAGACCCACTCAGTGACTCTCCCTCTGGAGATACTATAATAACAGACCCACTCAGTGACTCTCTCTGTGGAGATACTATAATAACAGACCCTCTCAGTGACTCTCCCTGTGGAGATACTATAATAACAGACCCTCTCAGTGACTCTCCCTGTGGAGATACTATAATAACAGACCCACTCAGTGACTCTCCCTGTGGAGATACTAGAATAACAGACCCACTCAGTGACTCTCCCTGTGGAGATACTATAATAACAGACCTACTCAGTGACTCTCCCTGTGGAGATACTATAATAACAGACCCACTCAGTGACTCTCCCTGTGGAGATACTATAATAACAGACCCACTCAGTGACTCTCCCTGTGGAGATACCAAAATAACAGACCCACTCAGTGACTCTCCCTGTGGAGATACTATAATAACAGACCCACTCAGTGACTCTCCCTGTGGAGATACTATAATAACAGACCCACTCAGTGACTCTCCCTGTGGAGATACTATAATAACAGACCCACTCAGTGACTCTCCCTGTGGAGATACAATAATAACAGACCCACTCAGAGACTCTCCCTGTGGAGATACTATAATAACAGACCCACTCAGTGACTCTCCCTGTGGAGATACAATAATAACAGACCCACTCAGTGACTCTCCCTGTGGAGATACTATAATAACAGACCCACTCAGTGACTCTCCCTGTGGAGATACTATAATAACAGACCCACTCAGTGACTCTCCCTGTGGAGATTCTATAATAACAGACCCACTCAGTGATTCTCCCTGTGGAGATACTATAATAACAGACCCACTCAGTGACTCTCCCTGTGGAGATACTATAATAACAGACCCACTCAGTGACTCTCCCTGTGGAGATACTATAATAACAGACCCACTCAGTGACTCTCCCTGTGGAGATACTATAATAACAGGCCCACTCAGTGACTCTCCCTTTGGAGATACTATAATAACAGACCCACTCAGTGACTCTCCCTGTGGAGATACTATAATAACAGACCCACTCAGTGACTCTCTCTGTGGAGATACTATAATAACAGACCCACTCAGTGACTCTCCCTGTGGAGATACTATAATAACAGACCCACTCAGTGACTCTCCCTGTGGAGATACAATAATAACAGACCCACTCAGTGACTCTCCCTGTGGAGATACTATAATAACAGAGCCACTCAGTGAATCTCCCTGTGGAGATACTATAATAACAGACCCACTCAGTGACTCCCCCTGTGGAGATACTATAATAGCTGACCCACTCAGTGACTCTCCCTGTGGAGATACTATAATAACAGACCCACTCAGTGACTCTCCCTGTGGAGATACTATAATAACAGACCCACTCAGTGACTCTCCCTGTGGAGATACTATAATAACAGACCCACTCAGTGACTCTCCCTGTGGAGATACTATAATAACAGACCCACTCAGTGACTCTCCCTGTGGAGATACTATAATAACAGACCCACTCAGTGACTCTCCCTGTGGAGATACTATAATAACAGACCCACTCAGTGACTCTCCCTGTGGAGATACTATAATCACAGACACACTCAGTGACTCTCCCTGTGGAGATACTATAATAACAGACCCACTCAGTGACTCTCCCTGTGGAGATACTATAATAACAGACCCACTCAGTGACTCTCCCTGTGGAGATACTATAATAACAGACCCACTCAGTGACTCTCCCTGTGGAGATACTATAATAACAGACCCACTCAGTGACTCTCCCTGTGGAGATACTATAATAACAGACCCACTCAGTGACTGTCCCTGTGGAGATACTATAATAACAGACCCACTCAGTGACTCTCCCTGTGGAGATACTATAATAACAGACCCACTCAGTGACTCTCCCTGTGGAGATACTATAATAACAGACCCACTCAGTGACTCTCCCTGTGGAGATACTATAATAACAGACCCACTCAGTGACTCTCCCTGTGGAGATACTATAATAACAGACCCACTCAGTGACTCTCCCTGTGGAGATACTATAATAACAGACCCACTCAGTGACTCTCCCTGTGGAGATACTATAATAACAGACCCACTCAGTGAATCTCCCTGTGGAGATACTATAATAACAGACCCACTCAGTGACTCTCCCTGTGGAGATACTATAATAACAGACCCACTCAGTGACTCTCCCTGTGGAGATACTATAATAACAGACCCACTCAGTGACTCTCCCTGTGGAGATACTATAATAACAGACCCACTCAGTGACTCTCTCTGTGGAGATACTATAATAACAGACACACTCAGTGACTCTCCCTGTGGAGATACTATAATAACAGACCCACTCAGTGACACTCCCTGTGGAGATACTATAATAACAGACCCACTCAGTGACTCTCCCTGTGGAGATACTATAATAACAGACCCACTCAGTGACACTCCCTGTGGAGATACTATAATAACAGACCCACTCAGTGACTCTCCCTGTGGAGATACTATAATAACAGACCCACTCAGTGACTCTCTCTGTGGATATACTATAATAACAGACCCCCTCAGTGACTCTCCCTGTGGAGATACTATAATAACAGACCCACTCAGTGACTCTCCCTGTGGAGATACTATAATCACAGACACACTCAGTGACTCTCCCTGTGGACATACTATAATAACAGACCCACTCAGTGACTCTCCCTGTGGAGATACTATAATAACAGACCCACTCAGTGACTCTCCCTGTGGAGATACTATAATAACATACTCACTCAGTGACTCTCTCTGTGGCGATACTATAATAACAGACCAACTCAGTGACTCTCTCCGTGGAGATACTATAATAACAGACCAACTCAGTGACTCTCCCTGTGGAGATACTATAATAACAGACCCTCTCAGTGACTCTCCCTGTGGAGATACTATAATAACAGACCCTCTCAGTGACTCTCCCTGTGGAGATACTATAATAACAGACCTACTCAGTGACTCTCCCTGTGGAGATACTATAATAACAGACCCTCTCAGTGACTCTCCCTGTGGAGATACTATAATAACAGACCTACTCAGTGACTCTCCCTGTGGAGATACTATAATAACTGACCCACTCAGTGACTCTCCCTGTGGAGATACTATAATAACAGACCCACTCAGTGACTCTCCCTGTGGAGATACTATAATAACAGACCCACTCAGTGACTCTCTCTGTGGAGATACTATAATAACAGACCCTCTCAGTGACTCTCCCTGTGGAGATACTATAATAACAGACGCTCTCAGTGACTCTCCCTGTGGAGATACTATAATAACAGACCTACTCAGTGACTCTCCCTGTGGAGATACTATAATAACAGACCCACTCAGTGACTCTCCCTGTGGAGATACTATAATAACTGACCCACTCAGTGACTCTCCCTGTGGAGATACTATAATAACAGACCCACTCAGTGACTCTCCCTGTGGAGATACTATAATAACAGACCCACTCAGTGACTCTCTCTGTGGAGATACTATAATAACAGACCCTCTCAGTGACTCTCCCTGTGGAGATACTATAATAACAGACGCTCTCAGTGACTCTCCCTGTGGAGATACTATAATAACAGACCTACTCAGTGACTCTCCCTGTGGAGATACTATAATAACAGACCCACTCAGTGACTCTCCCTGTGGAGATACTATAATAACAGACCCACTCAGTGACTCTCCCTGTGGAGATACTATAATAACAGACCTAGTCAGTGACTCTCCCTGTGGAGATACTATAATAACTGACCCACTCAGTGACTCTCCCTGTGGAGATACTATAATAACAGACCCACTCAGCGACTCTCCCTGTGGAGATACTATAATAACAGACCCACTCAGTGACTCTCCCTGTGGAGATACTATAATAACAGACCCACTCAGTGACTCTCCCTGTGGAGATACTATAATAACAGACCCACTCAGTGACTCTCCCTGTGGAGATACTATAATAACAGACCCACTCAGTGACTCTCCCTGTGGAGATACTATAATAACAGTCCCACTCAGTGACTCTCCCTGTGGAGATACTATAATAACAGACCCACTCAGTGACTCTCTCTGTGGAGATACTATAATAACAGACACACTCAGTGACTCTCCCTGTGGAGATACTATAATAACAGACCCACTCAGTGACTCTCCCTGTGGAGATACTATAATAACAGACCCACTCAGTGACTCTCCCTGTGGAGATACTATAATAACAGTCCCACTCAGTGACTCTCCCTGTGGAGATACTATAATAACAGACCCACTCAGTGACTCTCTCTGTGGAGATACTATAATAACAGACCCTCTCAGTGACTCTCCCTGTGGAGATACTATAATAACAGACCCACTCAGTGACTCTCCCTGTGGAGATACTATAATAACAGTCCCACTCAGTGACTCTCCCTGTGGAGATACTATAATAACAGACCCACTCAGTGACTCTCTCTGTGGAGATACTATAATAACAGACACACTCAGTGACTCTCCTTGTGGAGATACTATAATAACAGACCCACTCAGTGACACTCCCTGTGGAGATACTATAATAACAGACCCACTCAGTGACTCTCTCTGTGGAGATACTATAATAACAGACCCCCTCAGTGACTCTCCCTGTGGAGATACTATAATAACAGACCCACTCAGTGACTCTCCCTGTGGAGATACTATAATAACAGACCCACTCAGTGACTCTCCCTGTGGAGATACTGTAATAACAGACCCACTCAGTGACTCTCCCTGTGGAGATACTATAATAACAGACCCACTCAGTGACTCTCCCTGTGGAGATACTATAATAACAGACCCACTCAGTGACTCTCCCTGTGGAGATACTATAATCACAGACACACTCAGTGACTCTCCCTGTGGAGATACTATAATAACAGACACACTCAGTGACTCTCCCTGTGGAGATACTGTAATAACAGACCCACTCAGTGACTCTCCCTGTGGAGATACTATAATAACAGACCCACTCAGTGACTCTCCCTGTGGAGATACTATAATAACAGACCCACTCAGTGACTCTCCCTGTGGAGATACTATAATAACAGACCCACTCAGTGACTCTCCCTGTGGAGAGACTATAATAACAGACCAACTCAGTGACTCTCCCTGTGGAGAGACTATAATAACAGACCCACACAGTGAATCTCCCTGTGGAGATACTATAATAACAGACCCACTCAGTGACTCTCCCTGTGGAGATACTATAATAACAGACCCACTCAGTGACTCTCCCTGTGGAGATACTATAATAACAGACACACTCAGTGACTCTCCCTGTGGAGATACTGTAATAACAGACCCACTCAGTGACTCTCCCTGTGGAGATACTATAATAACAGACCCACTCAGTGACTCTCCCTGTGGAGATACTATAATAACAGACCCACTCAGTGACTCTCCCTGTGGAGATACTATAATAACAGACCCACTCAGTGACTCTCCCTGTGGAGAGACTATAATAACAGACCAACTCAGTGACTCTCCCTGTGGAGAGACTATAATAACAGACCCACTCAGTGACTCTCCCTGTGGAGATACTATAATAACAGACCCACTCAGTGACTCTCCCTGTGGAGATACTATAATAACAGACCCACTCAGTGACTCTCTCTGTGGAGATACTATAATAACAGACACACTCAGTGACTCTCCCTGTGGAGATACTATAATAACAGACCCACTCAGTGACACTCCCTGTGGAGATACTATAATAACAGACCCACTCAGTGACTCTCCCTGTGGAGATACTATAATAACAGACCCACTCAGTGACACTCCCTGTGGAGATACTATAATAACAGACCCACTCAGTGACTCTCTCTGTGGAGATACTATAATAACAGACCCACTAAGTGACTCTCCCTGTGGAGATACTATAATAACAGACCCACTCAGTGACTCTCCCTGTGGAGATACTAGAATCACAGACACACTCAGTGACTCTCCCTGTGGAGATACTATAATAACAGACCCACTCAGTGACTCTCCCTGTGGAGAAACTATAATAACAGACCCACTCAGTGACTCTCCCTGTGGAGATACTATAATAACATACCCACTCAGTGACTCTCCCTGTGGAGATACTATAATAACAGACCCACTCAGTGACTCTCCCTGTGGAGATACTATAATAACAGACCCACTCAGTGACTCTCCCTGTGGAGATACTATAATAACAGACCCACTCAGTGACTCTCCCTGTGGAGATACTGTAATAACAGACCCACTCAGTGACTCTCCCTGTGGAGATACTATAATAACAGACCCACTCAGTGACTCTCCCTGTGGAGATACTATAATAACAGACCCACTCAGTGACTCTCCCTGTGGAGATACTATAATCACAGACACACTCAGTGACTCTCCCTGTGGAGATACTATAATAACAGACACACTCAGTGACTCTCCCTGTGGAGATACTGTAATAACAGACCCACTCAGTGACTCTCCCTGTGGAGATACTATAATAACAGACCCACTCAGTGACTCTCCCTGTGGAGATACTATAATAACAGACCCACTCAGTGACTCTCCCTGTGGAGATACTATAATAACAGACCCACTCAGTGACTCTCCCTGTGGAGAGACTATAATAACAGACCAACTCAGTGACTCTCCCTGTGGAGAGACTATAATAACAGACCCACACAGTGACTCTCCCTGTGGAGATACTATAATAACAGACTCACTCAGTGACTCTCCCTGTGGAGATACTATACTAACAGACCCACTCAGTGACTCTCCCTGTGGAGATACTATAATAACAGACACACTCAGTGACTCTCCCTGTGGAGATACTGTAATAACAGACCCACTCAGTGACTCTCCCTGTGGAGATACTATAATAACAGACCCACTCAGTGACTCTCCCTGTGGAGATACTATAATAACAGACCCACTCAGTGACTCTCCCTGTGGAGATACTATAATAACAGACCCACTCAGTGACTCTCCCTGTGGAGAGACTATAATAACAGACCAACTCAGTGACTCTCCCTGTGGAGAGACTATAATAACAGACCCACTCAGTGACTCTCCCTGTGGAGATACTATAATAACAGACCCACTCAGTGACTCTCCCTGTGGAGATACTATAATAACAGACCCACTCAGTGACTCTCTCTGTGGAGATACTATAATAACAGACACACTCAGTGACTCTCCCTGTGGAGATACTATAATAACAGACCCACTCAGTGACACTCCCTGTGGAGATACTATAATAACAGACCCACTCAGTGACTCTCCCTGTGGAGATACTATAATAACAGACCCACTCAGTGACACTCCCTGTGGAGATACTATAATAACAGACCCACTCAGTGACTCTCTCTGTGGAGATACTATAATAACAGACCCACTAAGTGACTCTCCCTGTGGAGATACTATAATAACAGACCCACTCAGTGACTCTCCCTGTGGAGATACTAGAATCACAGACACACTCAGTGACTCTCCCTGTGGAGATACTATAATAACAGACCCACTCAGTGACTCTCCCTGTGGAGAAACTATAATAACAGACCCACTCAGTGACTCTCCCTGTGGAGATACTATAATAACATACCCACTCAGTGACTCTCCCTGTGGAGATACTATAATAACAGACCCACTCAGTGACTCTCCCTGTGGAGATACTATAATAACAGACCAACTCAGTGACTCTCCCCGTGGAGATACTATAATAACAGACCAACTCAGTGACTCTCCCTGTGGAGATACTATAATAACAGACCCACTCAGTGACTCTCCCTGTGGAGAAACTATAATAACAGACCCACTCAGTGACTCTCCCTGTGGAGATACTATAATAACATACCCACTCAGTGACTCTCCCTGTGGAGATACTATAATAACAGACCTACTCAGTGACTCTCCCTGTGGAGATACTATAATAACAGACACACTCACTGACTCTCCCCGTGGAGATACTATAATAACAGACCCACTCAGTGACTCTCCCTGTGGAGATACTATAATAACAGACACACTCAGTGACTCTCCCTGTGGAGATACTATAATAACAGACACACTCAGTGACTCTCCCTGTGGAGATACTATAATAACAGACACACTCAGTGACTCTCTCTGTGGAGATACTATAATAACAGACCCACTCAGTGACTCTCTCTGTGGAGATACTATAATAACAGACCCACTCAGTGACTCTCCCTGTGGAGATACTATAATAACAGACCCTCTCAGTGACTCTTCCCGTGGAGATACTATAATAACAGACCCACTCAGTGACTCTCCCTGTGGAGATACTATAATAACAGACCCTCTCAGTGACTCTTCCCGTGGAGATACTATAATAACAGACCCACTCAGTGACTCTCCCTGTGGAGATACTATAATAACAGACCCACTCAGTGACTCTCCCTGTGGAGATACTATAATAACAGACCCACTCAGTGACTCTCCCCGTGGAGATACTATAATAACAGACCCACTCAGTGACTCTCCCTGTGGAGATACTATAATAACAGACACACTCAGTGACTCTCCCTGTGGAGATACTATAATAACAGACACACTCAGTGACTCTCTCTGTGGAGATACTATAATAACAGACCCACTCAGTGACTCTCTCTGTGGAGATACTATAATAACAGACCCACTCAGTGACTCTCCCTGTGGAGATACTATAATAACAGACCCTCTCAGTGACTCTTCCCGTGGAGATACTATAATAACAGACCCACTCAGTGACTCTCCCCGTGGAGATACTATAATAACAGACACACTCAGTGACTCTCTCTGTGGAGATGCTATAATAACAGACCCTCTCAGTGACTCTTCCCGTGGAGATACTATAATAACAGACCCACTCAGTGACTCTCCCCGTGGAGATACTATAATAACAGACACACTCAGTGACTCTCTCTGTGGAGATACTATAATAACAGACCCACTTAGTGACTCTCCCCGTGGAGATACTATAATAACAGACACACTCAGTGACTCTCTCTGTGGAGATACTATAATAACAGACCCACTCAGTGACTCTCCCTGTGGAGATACTATAATAACAGACCCACTCAGTGACTCTTCCCGTGGAGATACTATAATAACAGACCCACTCAGTGACTCTCTCTGTGGAGATTCTATAATAACAGACCCACTCAGTGACTCTCCCTGTGGAGATACTATAATAACAGACCTACTCAGTGACTCTCCCTGTGGAGATACTATAATAACAGACCCACTCAGTGACTCTCCCTGTGGAGATACTATAATAACAGACCCACTCAGTGACACTCCCTGTGTAGATACTATAATAACAGACACACTCAGTGACTCTCCCTGTGGAGATACTATAATAACAGACCCACTCAGTGACTCTCCCTGTGGAGATACTATAATAACAGACACACTCAGTGACTCTCCCTGTGGAGATACTATAATAACAGACCCACTCAGTGACTCTCCCTGTGGAGATACTATAATAACAGACACACTCAGAGACTCTCCCTGTGGAGATACTATAATAACAGACCCACTCAGTGACTCTCCCTGTGGAGATACTATAACAACAGACCCACTCAGTGACTCTCCCTGTGGAGATATTATAATAACAGACCCACTCAGTGACTCTCCCTGTGGAGATACTATAACAACAGACCCACTCAGTGACTCTCCCTGTGGAGATATTATAATAACAGACCCACTCAGTGACTCTCCCGGTGGAGATACTATAATAACAGACCCACTCAGTGACTCTCCCTGTGGAGATACTATAATAACAGACCCACTCAGTGACTCTCCCTGTGGAGATACGATAATAACAGACCCACTCAGTGACTCTCCCTGTGGAGATACTATAATAACAGACCCACTCAGTGACTCTCCCTGTGGAGATACTATAATAACAGACCCACTCAGTGACTCTCCCTGTGGAGATACTATAATAACAGACCCACTCAGTGACTCTCCCTGTGGAGATAAATTAATAACAGACCCACTCAGTGACTCTCCCTGTGGAGATACTATAATAACAGACCCACTCAGTGACTCTCCCTGTGGAGATACGATAATAACAGACCCACTCAGTGACTCTCCCTGTGGAGATACTATAATAACAGACCCACTCAGTGACTCACCCTGTGGAGATACTATAATAACAGACCCACTCAGTGACTCTCCCTGTGGAGATACGATAATAACAGACCCACTCAGTGACTCTCCCTGTGGAGATACTATAATAACAGACCCACTCAGTGACTCTCCCTGTGGAGATACGATAATAACAGACCCACTCAGTGACTCTCCCTGTGGAGATACTATAATAACAGACCCACTCAGTGACTCTCCCTGTGGAGATACTATAATAACAGACCCACTCAGTGACTCTCCCTGTGGAGATACTATAACAACAGACCCACTCAGTGACTCTCCCTGTGGAGATATTATAATAACAGACCCACTCAGTGAATCTCCCTGTGGAGATACTATAATAACAGACCCACTCAGTGACTCTCTCTGTGGAGATACTATAATAACAGACACACTCAGTGACTCTCTCTGTGGAGATACTATAATAACAGACCCACTCAGTGACTCTCCCTGTGGAGATACTATAATAACAGACCCACTCAGTGACTCTCTCTGTGGAGATACTATAATAACAGACCCACTCAGTGACTCTCTCTGTGGAGATACTATAATAACAGACCCACTCAGCGACTCTCCCTGTGGAGATACTATAATAACAGACCCACTCAGCGACTCTCCCTGTGGAGATACTATAATAACAGACCCACTCAGTGACTCTCCCTGTGGTGTTACTATAATAACAGACCCACTCAGTGACTCTCCCTGTGGAGATACTATAATAACAGACCCACTCAGTGACTCTCCCTGTGGAGATACTATAATAACAGACCCACTCAGTGACTCTCCCTGTGGTGTTACTATAATAACAGACCCACTCAGTGACTCTCCCTGTGGAGATACTATAATAACAGACCCATTCAGTGACTCTCCCTGTGGAGATACTATAATAACAGACCCACTCAGTGACTCTCCCTGAGGAGATACTATAATAACAGACCCACTCAGTGACTCTCCCTGTGGAGATACTATAATAACAGACCCACTCAGTGACTCTCCCTGTGGAGATACTATAATAACAGACCCACTCAGTGACTCTCCCTGTGGAGATACTATAATAACAGACCCACTCAGTGACTCTCCCTGTGGAGATACTATAATAACAGACCCACTCAGTGATTCTCCCTGTGGAGATACTATAATAACAGACCCACTCAGTGACTCTCCCTGTGGAGATACAATAATAACAGACCCACTCAGTGACTCTCCCTGTGGAGATACTATAATAACAGACACACTCAGTGACTCTCCCTGTGGAGATACTATAATAACAGACCCACTCAGTGACTCTCCCTGTGGAGATACAATAATAACAGACCCACTCGGTGACTCTCCCTGTGGAGATACAATAATAACAGACCCACTCAGTGACTCTCCCTGTGGAGATACTATAATAACAGACCCACTCAGTGACTCTCCCTGTGGAGATACTATAATAACAGACCTACTCAGTGACTCTCCCTGTGGAGATACTATAATAACAGACCCACTCAGTGACTCTCCCTGTGGAGATACAATAATAACAGACCCACTCAGTGACTCTCCCTGTGGAGATACTATAATAACAGACACACTCAGTGACTCTCCCTGTGGAGATACTATAATAACAGACCCACTCAGTGACTCTCCCTGTGGAGATACTATAATAACAGACCCACTCAGTGACTCTCCCTGTGTAGATACTATAATAACAGACCCACTCAGTGACTCTCCCTGTGGAGATACTATAATAACAGAACCAATCAGTGACTCTCCCTGTGGAGATACAATAATAACAGACCCACTCAGTGACTCTCCCTGTGGAGATACTATAATAACAGACACACTCAGTGACTCTCCCTGTGGAGATACTACAATAACAGACCCACTCAGTGACTCTCCCTGTGTAGATACTATAATAACAGACCCACTCAGTGACTCTCCCTGTGGAGATACTATAATAACAGAACCAATCAGTGACTCTCCCTGTGGAGATACTATAATAACAGACCCACTCAGTGACTCTCCCTGTGGTGATACTATAATAACAGACCCACTCAGTGACTCTCCCTGTGGAGATACTATAATAACAGACCCACTCAGTGACTCTCCCTGTGGAGATACTATAATAACAGAACCAATCAGTGACTCTCCCTGTGGAGATACTATAATAACAGACCCACTCAGTGATTCTCCCTGTGGAGATACTATAATAACAGACCCACTCAGTGACTCTCCCTGTGGAGATACTATAATAACAGACCCACTCAGTGACTCTCCCTGTGGAGATACAATAATAACAGACCCACTCGGTGACTCTCCCTGTGGAGATACAATAATAACAGACCCACTCAGTGACTCTCCCTGTGGAGATACTATAATAACAGACCCACTCAGTGACTCTCCCTGTGGAGATACTATAATAACAGACCCACTCAGTGACTCTCCCTGTGGAGATACTATAATAACAGACCCACTCAGTGACTCTCCCTGTGGAGATACTATAATAACAGACCCACTCAGTGACTCTCCCTGTGGAGATACCATAATAACAGACCCACTCAGTGACTCTCCCTGTGGAGATACAATAATAACAGACCCACTCAGTGACTCTCCATGTGGAGATACTATAATAACAGTCCCACTCAGTGATTCTCCCTGTGGAGATACTATAATAACAGACCCACTCAGTGACTCTCCCTGTGGAGATACAATAATAACAGACCCACTCAGTGACTCTCCCTGTGGAGATACTATAATAACAGACCCACTCAGTGACTCTCCCTGTGGAGATACAATAATAACAGACCCACTCAGTGACTCTCCCCGTGGAGATACTATAATAACAGACCCACTCAGTGACTCTCCCTGTGGAGATACTATAATAACAGACCCACTCAGTGACTCTCCTTGTGGAGATACTATAATAACAGACCCGCTCAGTGACTCTCCCTGTGGAGATACTATAATAACAGACCCACTCAGTGACTCTCCCTGTGGAGATACTATAATAACAGACCCACTCAGTGACTCTCCTTGTGGAGATACTATAATAACAGACCCGCTCAGTGACTCTCCCTGTGGAGATACTATAATAACAGACCCACTCAGTGACTCTCCCCGTGGAGATACTATAATAACAGACCCACTCAGTGACTCTCCCTGTGGAGATACTATAATAACAGACCAACTCAGTGACTCTCCTTGTGGAGATACTATAATAACAGACCCGCTCAGTGACTCTCCCTGTGGAGATACTATAATAACAGACCCACTCAGTGACTCTCCCCGTGGAGATACTATAATAACAGACCCACTCAGTGACACTCCCTGTGGAGATACTATAATAACAGACCCACTCAGTGACTCTCCTTGTGGATATACTATAATAACAGACCCGCTCAGTGACTCTCCCTGTGGAGATACTATAATAACAGACCCACTCAGTGACTCTCCTTGTGGAGATACTATAATAACAGACCCACTCAGTGACTCTCCCTGTGGAGATACTATAATAACAGACCCACTCAGTGACTCTCCCTGTGGAGATACTATAATAACAGACCCACTCAGTGACTCTCCTTGTGGAGATACTATAATAACAGACCCGCTCAGTGACTCTCCCTGTGGAGATACTATAATAACAGACCCACTCAGTGACTCTCCCTGTGGAGATACTATAATAACAGACCCACTCAGTGACTCTCCCTGTGGAGATACTATAATAACAGACCCACTCAGTGACTCTCCCTGTGGAGATACTATAATAACATACCCACTCAGTGACTCTCCCTGTGGAGATACTATAATAACAGACCCACTCAGTGACTCTCCCTGTGGAGATACTATAATAACATACCCACTCAGTGACTCTCCCTGTGGAGATACTATAATAACAGACCCACTCAGTGACTCTCCCTGTGGAGATACTATAATAACAGACCCATTCAGTGACTCTCCCTGTGGAGATACTATAATAACAGACCCATTCAGTGACTCTCACTGTGGAGATACTATAATAACAGACCCATTCAGTGACTCTCCCTGTGGAGATACTATAATAACAGACCCACTCAGTGACTCTCCCTGTGGAGATACTATAATAACAGACCCACTCAGTGACTCTCCCTGTGTAGATACAATAATAACAGACCCACTCAGTGACTCTCCCTGTGGAGATACTATAATAACAGACCCACTCAGTGACTCTCCCTGTGGAGATACTATAATAACAGACCCACTCAGTGACTCTCCCTGTGGAGATACTATAATAACAGACCCATTCAGTGACTCTCCCTGTGGAGATACTATAATAACAGACCCATTCAGTGACTCTCCCTGTGGAGATACTATAATAACAGACCCACTCAGTGACTCTCCCTGTGGAGATACTATAATAACAGACCCACTCAGTGACTCTCCCTGTGTAGATACAATAATAACAGACCCACTCAGTGACTCTCCCTGTGGAGATACTATAATAACAGACCCACTCAGTGACTCTCCCTGTGGAGATACTATAACAACAGACCCACTCAGTGACTCTCCCTGTGGAGATACTATAATAACAGACCCACTCAGTGACTCTCCCTGTGGAGATACTATAATAACAGACCCACTCAGTGACTCTCCCTGTGGAGATACTATAATAACAGACCCACTCAGTGATTCTCCCTGTGGAGATACTATAATAACATACCCACTCAGTGACTCTCCCTGTGGAGATACTATAATAACAGACCCACTCAGAGACTCTCCCTGTGGAGATACTATAATAACAGACCCACTCAGTGACTCTCCCTGTGGAGATACTATAATAACAGACCCACTCAGTGACACTCCCTGTGGAGATACTATAATAACATACCCACTCAGTGACTCTCCCTGTGGAGATACTATAATAACAGACCCACTCAGTGACTCTCCCTGTGGAGATACTATAATAACAGACCCACTCAGTGACTCTCCCTGTGGAGATACTATAATAACAGACCCACTCAGTGACTCTCCCTGTGGAGATACTATAATAACAGACCCACTCAGTGACTCTCCCTGTGGAGATACTATAATAACAGACCCACTCAGTGATTCTCCCTGCGGAGATACTATAATAACATACCCACTCAGTGACTCTCCCTGTGGAGATACTATAATAACAGACCCACTCAGTGACTCTCCCTGTGGAGATACTATAATAACAGACCCACTCAGTGACTCTCCCTGTGGAGATACTATAATAACAGACCCACTCAGTGACTCTCCCTGTGGAGATACTATAATAACAGACCCACTCAGTGACTCTCCCTGTGGAGATACTATAATAACAGATCCACTCAGTGACTCTCCCTGTGGAGATACTATAATAACAGACCCGCTCAGTGACTCTCCCTGTGGTGATACTATAATAACAGACCCACTCAGTGACTCTCCCTGTGGAGATACTATAATAACAGACCCACTCAGTGACTCTCCCTGTGGAGATGCTATAATAACAGACCCACTCAGTGACTCTACCTATGGAGATACTATAATAACAGATCCACTCAGTGACTCTCCCTGTGGTGATACTATAATAACAGACCCACTCAGTGACTCTCCCTGTGGAGATACTATAATAACAGACCCACTCAGTGACTCTCCCTGTGGAGATACTATAATAACAGACCCACTCAGTGACTCTCCCTGTGGAGATACTATAATAACAGACCCACTCAGTGACTCTCCCTGTGGAGATACTATAATAACAGACCCACTCAGCGACTCTCCCTGTGGAGATACTATAATAACAGACCCACTCAGTGACTCTCCCTGTGGAGATACTATAATAACAGACCCACTCAGTGACACTCCCTGTGGAGATACTATAATAACAGACCCACTCAGTGACTCTCCCTGTGGAGATACTATAATAACAGACCCACTCAGTGACTCTCCCTGTGGAGATACTATAATAACAGACCCACTCAGTGACTCTCCCTTTGGAGATACTATAATAACAGACCCACTCAGTGACACTCCCTGTGGAGATACTATAATAACAGACCCACTCAGTGACTCTCCCTGTGGAGATACTATAATAACAGACCCACTCAGTGACTCTCCCTGTGGAGATACTATAATAACAGACCCACTCAGTGACTCTCCCTGTGGAGATACTATAATAACAGACCCACTCAGTGACACTCCCTGTGGAGATACTATAATAACAGACCCACTCAGTGACTCTCCCTGTGGAGATACTATAATAACAGACCCTCTCAGTGACTCTCCCTGTGGAGATACTATAATAACAGACCCACTCAGTGACACTCCCTGTGGAGATACTATAATAACAGACCCACTCAGTGACACTCCCTGTGGAGATACTATAATAACAGACCCACTCAGTGACTCTCCCTGTGGAGATACTATAATAACAGACCCACTCAGTGACTCTCCCTGTGGAGATACTATAATAACAGACCCACTCAGTGACACTCCCTGTGGAGATACTATAATAACAGACCCACTCAGTGACTCTCCCTGTGGAGATACTATAATAACAGACCCACTCAGTGACACTCCCTGTGGAGATACTATAATAACAGACCCACTCAGTGACTCTCCCTGTGGAGATACTATAATAACAGACCCACTCAGTGAGTCTCCCCGTGGAAATACTATAATAACAGACCCACTCAGTGACTCTCCCTGTGGAGATACTATAATAACATACCCACTCAGTGACTCTCCCTGTGGCGATACTATAATAACAGACCCACTCAGTGACTCTCCCTGTGGAGATACTATAATAACAGACCCACTCAGTGACTCTCCCTGTGGAGATACTATAATAACAGAGCCACTCAGTGACTCTCCCTGTGGAGATACTATAATAACAGAGCCACTCAGTGACTCTCCCTGTGGAGATACTATAATAACAGACCCACTCAGTGACTCTCCCTGTGGAGATACTATAATAACAGACTCACTCAGTGACTCTCCCTGTGGAGATACTATAATAACAGACCCACTCAGTGACTCTCCCTGTGGAGATACTATAATAACAGACCCACTCAGAGACTCTCCCTGTGGAGATACTATAATAACAGACCCACTCAGTGATTCTCCCTGTGGAGATACTATAATAACAGACCCGCTCAGTGACTCTCCCTGTGGAGATATTATAATAACAGACCCACTCAGTGACTCTCCCTGTGGAGATACTATAATAACAGATCCACTCAGTGACTCTCCCTGTGGAGATACTATAATAACAGACCCACTCAGTGACTCTCCCTGTGGAGATACTATAATAACAGAGCCACTCAGTGACTCTCCCTCTGGAGATAAATTAATAACAGACCCACTCAGTGACTCTCCCTGTGGAGATACTATAATAACAGACCCACTCAGTGACTCTCCCTGTGGAGATACTATAATAACAGACCCACTCAGTGACTCTCCCTGTGGAGATACTATAATAACAGACCCACTCAGTGACTCTCCCTGTGGAGATACTATAATAACAGACCCACTCAGTGACTCTCCCTGTGGAGATACTATAATAACAGTTCCACTCAGTGACTCTCCCTGTGGAGATACTATAATAACAGACCCACTCAGTGACTCTCCCTGTGGAGATACTATAATAACAGTTCCACTCAGTGACTCTCCCTGTGGAGATACTATAATAACAGTTCCACTCAGTGACTCTCCCTGTGGAGATACTATAATAACAGATCCACTCAGTGACTCTCCCTGTGGAGATACTATAATCACAGACACACTCAGTGACTCTCCCTGTGGAGATACTATAATAACAGAGCCACTCAGTGACCCTCCCCGTGGAGACAATATAATAACAGACCCACTCAGTGACTCTCCCTGTGGAGATACTATAATAACATACCCACTCAGTGACTCTCCCTGTGGCGATACTATAATAACAGACCCACTCAGTGACTCTCCCTGTGGAGATACTATAATCACAGACACACTCAGTGACTCTCCCTGTGGAGATACTATAATAACAGATCCGCTCAGTGACTCTCCGTTTGGAGATACTATAATAACAGACCCACTCAGTGACTCTCCCTGTGGAGATACTATAATAACAGACCCACTCAGTGAGTCTCCTCGTGGAGATACTATAATAACAGACCCACTCAGTGACTCTCCCTGTGGAGATACTATAATAACTGACCCACTCAGTGAGTCTCCCTGTGGAGATACTATAATAACTGACCCACTCAGTGAGTCTCCCTGTGGAGATACTATAATAACAGACCCACTCAGTGACTCTCCCTGTGGAGATACTATAATAACAGACCCACTCAGTGACTCTCCCTGTGGAGATACTATAATAACAGCCCCACTCAGTGATTCTCCCTGTGGAGATACTATAATAACAGACCCACTCAGTGACTCTCCCTGTGGAGATACTATAATAACAGACCCACTCAGTGACTCTCCCTGTGGAGATACTATAATAACAGACCCACTCAGTGACTCTCCCTGTGGAGATACTATAATAACAGACCCACTCAGTGACTCTCCCTGTGGAGATACTATAATAACAGACCCACTCAGTGACTCTCCCTGTGGAGATACTATAATAACAGAGCCACTCAGTGACCCTCCCCGTGGGGACAATATAATAACAGACCCACTCAGTGACTCTCCCTGTGGAGATACTATAATAACAGACCCACTCAGTGACTCTCCCTGTGGAGATACTATCATAACAGACCCACTCAGTGACTCTCCCTGTGGAGATACTATAATAACAGACCCACTCAGCGACTCTCCTTGTGGAGATACTATAATAACAGACCCACTCAGTGACTCTCCCTGTGGAGATACTATAATAACAGACCCACTCAGTGACTCTCCCTGTGGAGATACTATAATAACAGACCCACTCAGTGATTCTCCCTGTGGAGATACTATAATAACAGACCCACTCAGTGACTCTCCCTGTGGAGATACTATAATAACAGACCCACTCAGTGACTCTCCCTGTGGAGATACTATAATAACAGACCCACTCAGTGACTCTCCCTGTGGAGATACTATAATAACAGACCCACTCAGTGACTCTCCCTGTGGAGATACTATAATAACAGACCCACTCAGTGACTCTCCCTATGGAGATACTATAATAACAGACCCACTCAGTGACTCTCCCTGTGGAGATACTATAATAACAGACCCACTCAGTGATTCTCCCTGTGGAGATACTATAATAACAGACCCACTCAGTGACTCTCCCTGTGGAGATACTATAATAACAGACACACTCAGTGACTCTCTCTGTGGAGATACTATAATAACAGACCCACTCAGTGACTCTCCCTGTGGAGATACTATAATAACAGACCCTCTCAGTGACTCTCCCTGTGGAGATACTATAATAACAGACCCACTCAGTGACTCTCCCTGTGGAGATACTATAACAACAGACCCACTCAGTGACTCTCCCTGTGGAGATACTATAATAACAGAACCACTCAGTGACTCTCCCTGTGGAGATACTATAATAACAGACCCACTCAGTGACTCTCCCTGTGGAGATACTATAATAACAGACCCACTCAGTGACTCTCCCTGTGGAGATACTATAATAACATACCCACTCAGTGACTCTCCCTGTGGCGATAGTATAATAAAAGACCAACTCAGTGACTCTCCCTGTGGAGATACTATAATAACAGACCCACTCAGTGACTCTCCCTGTGGAGATATTATAATAACAGACCCACTCAGTGACTCTCCCTGTGGAGATACTATAATAACTGACCCACTCTGTGAGTCTCCCTGTGGAGATACTGTAATAACAGACCCACTCAGTGAGTCTCCCTGTGGAGATACTATAATAACAGACCCACTCAGTGACTCTCCCTGTGGAGATACTATAATAACAGACCCACTCAGTGACTCTCCCTGTGGAGATACTATAATAACAGCCCCACTCAGTGATTCTCCCTGTGGAGATACTATAATAACAGACCCACTCAGTGACTCTCCCTGTGGAGATACTATAATAACAGACCCACTCAGTGACTCTCCCTGTGGAGATACTATAATAACAGACCCACTCAGCGACTCTCCCTGTGGAGATACTATAATAACAGATCCACTCAGTGACTCTACCTGTGGAGATACTAAAATAACAGACCCACTCAGTGACTCTCCCTGTGGAGATACTATAATAATAGACCCACTCAGTGACTCTCCCTGTGGAGATACTATAATAACAGACCCACTCAGTGACTCACCCTGTGGAGATACTATAATAACAGACCCACTCAGTGACTCTCCCTGTGGAGATACTATAATAACAGATCCACTCAGTGACTCTACCTGTGGAGATACTAAAATAACAGACCCACTCAGTGACTCTCCCTGTGGAGATACTATAATAACAGATCCACTCAGTGACTCTACCTGCGGAGATACTAAAATAACAGACCCACTCAGTGACTCTCACTGTGGAGATACTAAAATAACAGACCCACTCAGTGACTCTCCCTGTGGAGATACTATAATAACAGACCCACTCAGTGACTCTCCCAGTGGAGATACTATAATAACAGACCCACTCAGTGACTCTCCCTGTGGAGATACTATAATAACAGACCCACTCAGTGACTCTCCATGTGGAGATACTATAATAACAGACCCACTCAGTGACTCTCCCTGTGGAGATACTATAATAACAGACCCACTCAGTGACTCTCCCTGTGGAGATACTATAATAACAGACCCACTCAGTGACTTTCCCTGTGTAGATACTATAATAACAGACCCACTCAGTGACTCTCCCTGTGGAGATACTATAATAACAGACCCACTCAGTGACTCTCCCTGTGGAGATACTATAATAACAGACCCACTCAGTGACTCTCCCTGTGGAGATACTATAATAACAGACCCACTCAGTGACTCTCTCTGTGGAGATACTATAATAACAGACCCACTCAGTGACTCTCCCTGTGGAGATACTATAATAACAGATCCACTCAGTGACTCTCCCTGTGGAGATACTATAATAACAGACCCACTCAGTGACTCTCCCTGTGGAGATACTATAATAACAGACCCACTCAGTGACTCTCCCTGTGGAGATACTATAATAACAGACCCACTCAGTGACTCTCCCTGTGGAGATACTATAATAACAGACCCACTCAGTGACTCTCCCTGTGGAGATACTATAATAACAGTTCCACTCAGTGACTCTCCCTGTGGAGATACTATAATAACAGACCCACTCAGTGACTCTCCCTGTGGAGATACTATAATAACAGAGCCACTCAGTGACCCTCCCCGTGGAGACAATATAATAACAGACCCACTCAGTGACTCTCCCTGTGGAGATACTATAATAACAGACCCACTCAGTGACTCTCCCTGTGGAGATACTATAATAACAGCCCCACTCAGTGACTCTCCCTGTGGAGATACTATAATAACAGTTCCACTCAGTGACTCTCCCTGTGGAGATACTATAATAACAGACCCACTCAGTGACTCTCCCTGTGGAGATACTATAATAACAGACCCACTCAGTGACTCTCCCTGTGGAGATACTATAATAACAGTTCCACTCAGTGACTCTCCCTGTGGAGATACTATAATAACAGAGCCACTCAGTGACCCTCCCTGTGGAGACAATATAATAACAGACCCACTCAGTGACTCTCCCTGTGGAGATACTATAATAACAGACCCACTCAGTGACTCTCCCTGTGGAGATACTAGAATAACAGACGCACTCAGTGACTCTCCCTGTGGAGATACTATAATAACAGACCCACTCAGTGACTCTCCCTGTGGAGATACTATAATAACAGACCCACTCAGTAACTCTCCCTATGGAGATACTATAATAACAGACCCACTCAGTGACTCTCATTGTGGAGATACTATAATAACAGACCAAGTCTGTGACTCTCCCTGTGGAGATACTATAATAACAGACCCAGTCTGTGACTCTCCCTGTGGAGATACTATAATAACAGACCCACTCAGTGACTCTCTCAATGGAGATACTATAATAACAGACCCACTCAGTGACTCTCCCTGTGGAGATACTATAATAACAGACCCAGTCTGTGACTCTCCCTGTGGAGATACTATAATAACAGACCCACTCAGTGACTCTCCCTGTGGAGATACCATAATAACAGACCCACTCAGTGACTCTCCCTGTGGAGATACCATAATAACAGACCCACTCATTGACTCTCCCTGTGGAGATACTATAATAACAGACCCACTCAGTGACTCTCCCTGTGGAGATACTATAATAACAGACCCACTCAGTGACTCTCCCTGTGGAGATACTATAATAACAGACCCACTCAGTGACTCTCCCTGTGGAGATACTATAATAACTGACCCACTCTGTGAGTCTCCCTGTGGAGATACTGTAATAACAGACCCACTCAGTGAGTCTCCCTGTGGAGATACTATAATAACAGACCCACTCAGTGACTCTCCCTGTGGAGATACTATAATAACAGACCCACTCAGTGACTCTCCCTGTGGAGATACTATAATAACAGCCCCACTCAGTGATTCTCCCTGTGGAGATACTATAATAACAGACCCACTCAGTGACTCTCCCTGTGGAGATACTATAATAACAGACCCACTCAGTGACTCTCCCTGTGGAGATACTATAATAACAGACCCACTCAGCGACTCTCCCTGTGGAGATACTATAATAACAGATCCACTCAGTGACTCTACCTGTGGAGATACTAAAATAACAGACCCACTCAGTGACTCTCCCTGTGGAGATACTATAATAATAGACCCACTCAGTGACTCTCCCTGTGGAGATACTATAATAACAGACCCACTCAGTGACTCACCCTGTGGAGATACTATAATAACAGACCCACTCAGTGACTCTCCCTGTGGAGATACTATAATAACAGATCCACTCAGTGACTCTACCTGTGGAGATACTAAAATAACAGACCCACTCAGTGACTCTCCCTGTGGAGATACTATAATAACAGATCCACTCAGTGACTCTACCTGTGGAGATACTAAAATAACAGACCCACTCAGTGACTCTCACTGTGGAGATACTAAAATAACAGACCCACTCAGTGACTCTCCCTGTGGAGATACTATAATAACAGACCCACTCAGTGACTCTCCCTGTGGAGATACTATAATAACAGACCCACTCAGTGACTCTCCCTGTGGAGATACTATAATAACAGACCCACTCAGTGACTCTCCATGTGGAGATACTATAATAACAGACCCACTCAGTGACTCTCCCTGTGGAGATACTATAATAACAGACCCACTCAGTGACTCTCCCTGTGGAGATACTATAATAACAGACCCACTCAGTGACTTTCCCTGTGTAGATACTATAATAACAGACCCACTCAGTGACTCTCCCTGTGGAGATACTATAATAACAGACCCACTCAGTGACTCTCCCTGTGGAGATACTATAATAACAGACCCACTCAGTGACTCTCCCTGTGGAGATACTATAATAACAGACCCACTCAGTGACTCTCTCTGTGGAGATACTATAATAACAGACCCACTCAGTGACTCTCCCTGTGGAGATACTATAATAACAGATCCACTCAGTGACTCTCCCTGTGGAGATACTATAATAACAGACCCACTCAGTGACTCTCCCTGTGGAGATACTATAATAACAGACCCACTCAGTGACTCTCCCTGTGGAGATACTATAATAACAGACCCACTCAGTGACTCTCCCTGTGGAGATACTATAATAACAGACCCACTCAGTGACTCTCCCTGTGGAGATACTATAATAACAGTTCCACTCAGTGACTCTCCCTGTGGAGATACTATAATAACAGACCCACTCAGTGACTCTCCCTGTGGAGATACTATAATAACAGAGCCACTCAGTGACCCTCCCCGTGGAGACAATATAATAACAGACCCACTCAGTGACTCTCCCTGTGGAGATACTATAATAACAGACCCACTC
Source organism: Heterodontus francisci (assembly GCF_036365525.1). Classification (NCBI taxonomy): domain Eukaryota; kingdom Metazoa; phylum Chordata; class Chondrichthyes; order Heterodontiformes; family Heterodontidae; genus Heterodontus; species Heterodontus francisci. Next base: position 38,144 of record NW_027141083.1, read on the forward strand.
AGTGACTCTCCCTGTGGAGATACTATAATAACAGCCCCACTCAGTGACTCTCCCTGTGGAGATACTATAATAACAGTTCCACTCAGTGACTCTCCCTGTGGAGATACTATAATAACAGACCCACTCAGTGACTCTCCCTGTGGAGATACTATAATAACAGACCCACTCAGTGACTCTCCCTGTGGAGATACTATAATAACAGTTCCACTCAGTGACTCTCCCTGTGGAGATACTATAATAACAGAGCCACTCAGTGACCCTCCCTGTGGAGACAATATAATAACAGACCCACTCAGTGACTCTCCCTGTGGAGATACTATAATAACAGACCCACTCAGTGACTCTCCCTGTGGAGATACTAGAATAACAGACGCACTCAGTGACTCTCCCTGTGGAGATACTATAATAACAGACCCACTCAGTGACTCTCCCTGTGGAGATACTATAATAACAGACCCACTCAGTAACTCTCCCTATGGAGATACTATAATAACAGACCCACTCAGTGACTCTCATTGTGGAGATACTATAATAACAGACCCAGTCTGTGACTCTCCCTGTGGAGATACTATAATAACAGACCCAGTCTGTGACTCTCCCTGTGGAGATACTATAATAACAGACCCACTCAGTGACTCTCTCAATGGAGATACTATAATAACAGACCCACTCAGTGACTCTCCCTGTGGAGATACTATAATAACAGACCCAGTCTGTGACTCTCCCTGTGGAGATACTATAATAACAGACCCACTCAGTGACTCTCCCTGTGGAGATACCATAATAACAGACCAACTCAGTGACTCTCCCTGTGGAGATACCATAATAACAGACCCACTCATTGACTCTCCCTGTGGAGATACTATAATAACAGACCCACTCAGTGACTCTCCCTGTGGAGATACTATAATAACAGACCCACTCAGTGACTCTCCCTGTGGAGATACTATAATAACAGACCCACTCAGTGACTCTCCCTGTGGAGATACTATAATAACAGACCCAGTCTGTGACTCTCCCTGTGGAGATACTATAATAACAGACCCAATCTGTGACTCTCCCTGTGGAGATACTATAATAACAGACCCACTCAGTGACTCTCTCTGTGGAGATACTATAATAACAGACCCACTCATTGACTCTCCCTGTGGAGATACTATAATAACAGACCCACTCAGTGACTCTCCCTGTTGAGATACCATAATAACAGACCCACTCATTGACTCTCCCTGTGGAGATACTATAATAACAGACCCACTCAGTGACTCTCCCTGTGGAGATACTATAATAACAGACCCACTCAGTGACTCTCCCTGTGGAGATACTATAATAACAGACCCACTCAGTGACTCTCCCTGTGGAGATACTATAATAACAGACCCACTCAGTGACTCTCCCTGTGGAGATACTATAATAACAGACCCAGTCTGTGACTCTCCCTGTGGAGATACTATAATAACAGACCCAGTCTGTGACTCTCCCTGTGGAGATACTATAATAACAGACCCACTCAGTGACTCTCTCTGTGGAGATACTATAATAACAGACCCACTCAGTGACTCTCCCTGTGGAGATACTATAATAACAGACCCAGTCTGTGACTCTCCCTGTGGAGATACTATAATAACAGACCCACTCAGTGACTCTCTCTGTGGAGATACTATAATATCAGACCCACTCAGTGACTCTCCCTGTGGAGATACTATAATAACAGACCCACTCAGTGACTCTCCCTGTGGAGATACTATAATAACAGACCCAGTCTGTGACTCTCCCTGTGGAGATACTATAATAACAGACCCACTCAGTGACTCTCCCTGTGGAGATACTATAATAACAGACCCACTCAGTGACTCTCCCTGTGGAGATACTATAATAACAGACCCAGTCTGTGACTCTCCCTGTGGAGATACTATAATAACAGACCCACTCGGTGACTCTCCCTGTGGAGATACTATAATAACAGACCCACTCAGTGACTCTCCCTGTGGAGATACTATAATAACAGATCCACTCAGTGACTCTCCCTGTGGAGATACTATAATAACAGAGCCACTCAGTGTATCTCCCTGTGGAGATACTATAATAACAGATCCACTCAGTGACTCTCCCTGTGGAGATACTATAATAACAGATCCACTCAGTGACTCTCCCTGTGGAGATACTATAATAACAGATGCACTCAGTGACTCTCCCTGTGGAGATACTATAATAACAGATCCACTCAGTGACTCTCCCTGTGTAGATACTATAATAACAGACCCACTCAGTGACTCTCCCTGTGGAGATACTATAATAACAGATCAACTCAGTGACTCTCTCTGTGGAGATACTATAATAACAGACCCACTCAGTGACTCTCCCTGTGGAGATACTATAGTAACAGACCCACTCAGTGACTCTCCCTGTGGAGATACTATAATAACAGATCAACTCAGAGACTCTCTCTGTGAAGATACTATAATAACAGACCCACTCAGTGACTCTCCCTGTGGAGATACTATAATAACAGATCAACTCAGTGACTCTCTCTGTGGAGATACTATAATAACAGACCCACTCAGTGACTCTCCCTGTGGAGATACTATAATAACAGACCCACTCAGTGACTCTCCCTGTGGAGATACTATAATAACAGATCAACTCAGTGACTCTCTCTGTGGAGATACTATAATAACAGACCCACTCAGTGACTCTCCCTTTGGAGATACTATAATAACAGACCCACTCAGTGACTCTCCCTGTGGAGATACTATAATAACAGACCCACTCAGTGACTCTCCCTGTGGAGATACTATAATAACAGACCCACTCAGTGACTCTCCCTGTGGAGATACTATAATAACAGATCAACTCAGTGACTCTCTCTGTGGAGATACTATAATAACAGATCCACTCAGTGACTCTCCCTGTGTAGATACTATAATAACAGACCCACTCAGTGACTCTCCCTGTGGAGATACTATAATAACAGATCATCTCAGTGACTCTCTCTGTGGAGATACTATAATAACAGATCCACTCAGTGACTCTCCCTGTGTAGATACTATAATAACAGACCCACTCAGTGACTCTCCCCGTGGAGATACTATAATAACAGATCAACTCAGTGACTCTCTCTGTGGAGATACTATAATAACAGACCCACTCAGTGACTCTCCCTGTGTAGATACTATAATAACAGACCCACTCAGTGACTCTCCCTGTGGAGATACTATAATAACAGACCCACTCAGTGACTCTCCCTGTGGAGATACTATAATAACAGACCCACTCAGTGACTCTCCCTGTGGAGATACTATAATAACAGACCCACTCAGTGACTCTCCCTGTGTAGATACTATAATAACAGACCCACTCAGTGACTCTCCCTGTGGAGATACTATAATAACAGACCCACTCAGTGACTCTCCCTGTGGAGATACTATAATAACAGACCCACTCAGTGACTCTCCCTGTGGAGATACAATAATAACAGACCCACTCAGTGACTCTCCCTGTGGAGATACTGTAATAACAGACACACTCAGTGACTCTCCCTGTGGAGATACTATAATAACAGACCCACTCAGTGACTCTCCCTGTGGAGATACTATAATAACAGACCCACTCAGTGACTCTCCCTGTGGAGATACTATAATAACAGACCCACTCAGTGACTCTCCCTGTGGAGATACTATAATAACAGACCCACTCAGTGACTCTCCCTGTGGAGATACGATAATAACAGACCCACTCAGTGACTCTCCCTGTGTAGATACTATAATAACAGACCCACTCAGTGACTCTCCCTGTGGAGATACTATAATAACAGACCCACTCAGTGACTCTCCCTGTGTAGATACTATAATAACAGACCCACTCAGTGACTCTCCCTGTGGAGATTCTATAATAACAGACCCACTCAGTGACTCTCCCTGTGTAGATACTATAATAACAGACCCACTCAGTGACTCTCCCTGTGGAGATTCTATAATAACAGACCCACTCAGTGACTCTCCCTGTGGAGATACTATAATAACAGACCCACTCAGTGAATCTCCCTGTGGAGATACTATAATAACAGACCCACTCAGTGACTCTCCCTGTGGAGATACGATAATAACAGACCCTCTCAGTGACTCTCCCTGTGGAGATACTATAATAACAGACCCACTCAGTGACTCTCCCTGTGGAGATACTATAATAACAGACCCACTCAGTGACTCTCCCTGTGGAGATACTATAATAACAGACCCACTCAGTGACTCTCCCTGTGGAGATACTATAATAACAGACCCACTCAGTGACTCTCTCTGTGGAGATACTATAATAACAGACCCACTCAGTGACTCTCCCTGTGGAGATACTATAATAACAGACCCACTCAGTGACTCTCCCTGTGGAGATACTATAATAACAGACCCACTCAGTGACTCTCCCTGTGGAGATACTATAATAACAGACCCACTCAGTGACTCTCCCTGTGGAGATACTATAATAACAGACCCACTCAGTGACTCTCCCTATGGAGATACTATAATAACAGACCCACTCAGTGACTCTCCCTGTGGAGATACTATAATAACAGACCCACTCAGTGACTCTCCCTGTGGAGATACTATAATAACAGACCCACTCAGTGACTCTCCCTGTGGAGATACTATAATAACAGACCCACTCAGTGACTCTCCCTGTGTAGATACTATAATAACAGACCCACTCAGAGACTCTCTCTGTGGAGATACTATAATAACAGACCCACTCAGTGACTCTCCCCGTGGAGATACTATAATAACAGACACACTCAGAGACTCTCTCTGTGGAGATACTATAATAACAGACCCACTCAGTGACTCTCCCTGTGGAGATACTATAATAACAGACCCACTCAGTGACTCTCCCTGTGTAGATACTATAATAACAGACCCACTCAGAGACTCTCTCTGTGGAGATACTATAATAACAGACCCACTCAGTGACTCTCCCCGTGGAGATACTATAATAACAGACACACTCAGTGACTCTCCCTGTGGAGATACTATAATAACAGACCCACTCAGTGACTCTCCCCGTGGAGATACTATAATAACAGACCCACTCAGTGACTCTCCCTGTGGAGATGCTATAATAACAGACCCACTCAGTGACTCTCCCTGTGGAGATGCTATAATAACAGACCCACTCAGTGACTCTCCCTGTGGAGATACTATATTCACAGACCCACTCAGTGACTCTCCCTGTGGAGATACTATAATAACAGACCCACTCAGTGACGCTCCCTGTGGAGATACTATAACAACAGACCCACTCAGAGACTCTCCCTGTGGAGATACTATAATAACAGACCCACTCAGTGACTCTCCCTGTGGAGATACTATAACAACAGACCCACTCAGAGACTCTCCCTGTGGAGATGCTATAATAACAGACCCACTCAGTGACTCTCCCTGTGGAGATACTATAATAACAGACCCACTCAGTGACTCTCCCTGTGGAGATACTATAACAACAGACCCACTCAGAGACTCTCTCTGTGGAGATACTATAATAACAGACCCACTCAGTGACTCTCCCTGTGGAGATACTATAACAACAGACCCACTCAGAGACTCTCCCTGTGGAGATGCTATAATAACAGACCGACTCAGTGACTCTCCCTGTGGAGATACTATAATAACAGACCCACTCAGTGACTCTCCCTGTGGAGATACTATAACAACAGACCCACTCAGAGACTCTCTCTGTGGAGATACTATAATAACAGACCCACTCAGTGACTCTCCCTGTGGAGATACTATAATAACAGACCCACTCAGTGACTCTCCCTGTGGAGATACTATAATAACAGACCCACTCAGTGACTCTCCCTGTGGAGATACTATAATAACAGACCCACTCAGTGACTCTCCCTGTGGAGATACTATAATAACAGACCCACTCAGTGACTCTCCCTGTGGAGATACTATAATAACAGACCCACTCAGTGACTCTCCCTGTGGAGATACTATAATAACAGACCCACTCAGTGACTCTCCCTGTGGAGATACTATAATAACAGACCCACTCAGTGACTCTCCCTGTGGTGATACTATAATAACAGACCCACTCAGTGACTCTCCCTGTGGAGATACTATAACAACAGACCCACTCAGAGACTCTCTCTGTGGAGATACTATAATAACAGACCCACTCAGTGACTCTCCCTGTGGAGATACTATAATAACAGAACCAATCAGTGACTCTCCCTGTGGAGATACTATAATAACAGACCCACTCAGTGACTCTCCCTGTGGAGATACTATAATAACAGACCCACTTAGTGACTCTCCCTGTGGAGATGCTATAATAACAGACCCACTCAGTGACTCTCCCTGTGGAGATACTATAATAACAGACCCACTCAGTGCCTCTCCCTGTGGAGATACTATAATAACAGACCTTCTCAGTGACTCTCCCTGTGGAGATACTATAATAACAGACCCACTCAGTGACTCTCCCTGTGGAGATACTATAATAACAGACCCACTCAGTGACTCTCCCTGTGGAGATACTATAATAACAGACCCACTCAGTGACTCTCCCTGTGGAGATACTATAATAACAGACCCACTCAGTGACTCTCCCTGTGGAGATACTATAATAACAGACCCACTCAGTGACTCTCCCTGTGGAGATACTATAATAACAGATCCACTCAGTGACTCTCCCTGTGGAGATACTATAATAACAGACCCACTCAGTGACTCTCCCTGTGGAGATACTATAATAACAGACCCACTCAGTGACTCTCCCTGTGGAGATACTATAATAACAGACACACTCAGTGACTCTCCCTGTGGAGATACTATAATAACAGACCCACTCAGTGACTCTCCCTGTGGAGATACTACAATAACAGACACACTCAGTGACTCTCCCTGTGGAGATACTATAATAACAGACCCACTCAGTGACTCTCCCTGTGGAGATACAATAATAACAGACCCACTCAGTGACTCTCCCTGTGGAGATACTATAATAACAGACCCACTCAGTGAATCTCCCTGTGGAGATACTATAATAACAGACCCACTCAGTGACTCTCCCTGTGGAGATACTATAATAACAGACCCACTCAGTGACTCTCCCTGTGGAGATACTATAATAACAGACCCACTCAGTGACTCTCCCTGTGGAGATACTATAATAACAGACCCACTCAGTGACTCTCCCTGTGGAGATACTATAATAACAGACCCACTCAGTGACTCTCCCTGTGGAGATACTATAATAACAGACCCACTCAGTGACTCTCCCTGTGGAGATACTATAATAACAGACCCACTCAGTGACTCTCCCTGTGGAGATACTATAATAACAGACCCACTCAGTGACTCTCCCTGTGGAGATACTATAATAACAGACCCACTCAGTGACTCTCCCTGCGGAGATACTATAATAACAGACCCACTCAGTGACTCTCCCTGCGGAGATACTATAATAACAGACCCACTCAGTGACTCTCCCTGCGGAGATACTATAATAACAGACCCACTCAGTGACTCTCCCTGTGGAGATACTATAATAACAGACCCACTCAGTGACTCTCCCTGTGGAGATACTATAATAACAGACCCACTCAGTGACTCTCCCTGTGGAGATACTATAATAACAGACCCACTCAGTGACTCTCCCTGTGGAGATACTATAATAACAGACCCACTCAGTGACTCTCCCTGTGGAGATACTATAATAACAGACCCACTCAGTGACTCTCCCTGTGGAGATACTATAATAACAGACCCACTCAGTGACTCTCCCTGTGGAGATACAATAATAACAGACCCACTCAGTGACTCTCCCTGTGGAGATACTATAATAACAGACCCACTCAGTGACTCTCCCTGTGGAGATACTATAATAACAGACCCACTCAGTGACTCTCCCTGTGGAGATACTATAATAACAGACCCACTCAGTGACTCTCCCTGTGGAGATACAATAATAACAGACCCACTCAGTGACTCTCCCTGTGGAGATACTATAATAACAGACCCACTCAGTGACTCTCCCTGTGGAGATACTATAATAACAGACCCACTCAGTGACTCTCCCTGTGGAGATACTATAATAACAGACACACTCAGTGACTCTCCCTGTGGAGATACTATAATAACAGACCCACTCAGTGACTCTCCCTGTGGAGATACTATAATAACAGACCCACTCAGTGACTCTCCCTGTGGAGATACTATAATAACAGACACACTCAGTGACTCTCCCTGTGGAGATACTATAATAACAGACCCACTCAGTGACTCTCCCTGTGGAGATACTATAATAACAGACACACTCAGTGACTCTCTCTGTGGAGATACTATAATAACAGACCCACTCAGTGACTCTCCCTGTGGAGATACTATAATAACAGACCCACTCAGTGACTCTCCCTGTGGAGATACTATAATAACAGACCCACTCAGTGACTCTCCCTGTGGAGATACTATAATAACAGACCCACTCAGTGACTCTCCCTGTGGAGATACTATAATAACAGACCCACTCAGTGACTCTCCCTGTGGAGATACTATAATAACAGACCCACTCAGTGACTCTCCCTGTGGAGATACTATAATAACAGACCCACTCAGTGACTCTCCCTGTGGAGATACTATAATAACAGACACACTCAGTGACTCTCCCTGTGGAGATACTATAATAACAGACCCACTCAGTGACTCTCCCTGTGGAGATACTATAATAACAGACACACTCAGTGACTCTCCCTGTGGAGATACTATAATAACAGACCCACTCAGTGACTCTCCTTGTGGAGATACTATAATAACAGACCCACTCTGTGACTCTCCCTGTGGAGATACTATAATAACAGACCCACTCAGTGACTCTCCCTGTGGAGATACTATAATAACAGACCCACTCAGTGACTCTCCCTGTGGAGATACTATAATAACAGACCCACTCAGTGACTCTCCCTGTGGAGATACTATAATAACAGACCCACTCAGTGACTCTCCCTGTGGAGATACTATAATAACAGACCCACTCAGTGACTCTCCCTGTGGAGATACTACAATAACAGAGCCACTCAGTGACTCTCCCTGTGGAGATACTATAATAACAGACCCACTCAGTGACTCTCCCTGTGGAGATACTATAATAACATACCCACTCAGTGACTCTCCCTGTGGAGATACTATAATAACAGACCCACTCAGTGACTCTCCCTGTGGAGATACTATAATAACAGACCCACTCAGTGACTCTCCCTGTGGAGATACTATAATAACAGACACACTCAGTGACTCTCCCTGTGGAGATACTTTAATAACAGACCCACTCAGTGACTCTCCCTGTGGAGATACTTTAATAACAGACCCACTCAGTGACTCTCCCTGTGGAGATACTATAATAACAGACCCACTCAGTGACTCTCCCTGTGGAGATACTATAATAACAGACCTATTCAGTGACACTCCCTGTGGAGATTCTATAATAACAGACCCATTCAGTGACTCTCCCTGTGGAGAAACTATAATAACAGACCCTCTCAGTGACTCTCCCTGTGGAGATACTATAATAACAGACCCACTCAGTGACTCTCTCTGTGGAGATACTATAATAACAGACCCACTCAGTGACTCTCCCTGTGGAGATACTATAATAACAGACACACTCAGTGACTCTCCCTGTGGAGATACTTTAATAACAGACCCACTCAGTGACTCTCCCTGTGGAGATACTATAATAACAGACCCACTCAGTGACTCTCCCTGTGGAGATACTATAATAACAGACCCATTCAGTGACTCTCCCTGTGGAGATACTATAATAACAGACCCACTCAGTGACTCTCCCTGTGGAGATACTACAATAACAGACCCACTCAGTGACTCTCCCTGTGGAGATACTATAATAACAGACCCACTCAGTGACTCTCTCTGTGGAGATACTATAATAACAGACCCACTCAGTGACTCTCCCTGTGGAGATACTATAATTACAGACCCACTCAGTGACTCTCCCTGTGGAGATGCTATAATAACAGACCCACTTTGTGACTCTGCCTGTGGAGATACTATAATAACAGACCCACTCAGTGACTCTCCCTGTGGAGATACGATAATAACAGACCCACTCAGTGACTCTCCCTGTGGAGATACTATAATAACAGACCCACTCAGTGACTCTCCCTGTGGAGATACTATAATAACAGACCCACTCAGTGACTCTCCCTGTGGAGATACTATAATAACAGACCCACTCAGTGACTCTCCCTGTGGAGATACTATAATAACAGACCCACTCAGTGACTCTCCCTGTGGAGATACTATAATAACAGACCCACTCAGTGACTCTCCCTGTGGAGATACTATAATAACAGATCCACTCAGTGACTGTCCCTGTGGAGATACTATAATAACAGACCCACTCAGTGACTCTCCCTGTGGAGATACTATAATAACAGATCCACTCAGTGACTCTCCCTGTGGAGATGCTATAATAACAGACCCACTCAGAGACTCTCCCCGTGGAGATACTATAATAACAGACCCACTCAGTGACTCTCCCTGTAGAGATACTATAATAACAGACCCACTCAGTGACTCTCCCCGTGGAGATACTATAATAACAGACCCACTCAGTGACTCTCCCTGTGGAGATACGATAATAACAGACCCACTCAGTGACTCTCCCTGTGGAGATACAATAATAACAGACCCACTCAGTGACTCTCCCTGTGGAGATACTATAATAACAGACACACTCAGTGACTCTCCCTGTGGAGATACTATAATAACAGACCCACTCAGTGACTCTCCCTGTGGAGATACTATAATAACAGACCCACTCAGTGACTCTCCCTGTGGAGATACTATAATAACAGACCCACTCAGTGACTCTCCCTGTGGAGATACTATAATAACAGACCCACTCAGTGACTCTCCCCGTGGAGATACTATAATAACAGACCCACTCAGTGACTCTCCCTGTGGAGATACTATAATAACTGACCCACTCAGTGACTCTCCCTGTGGAGATACTATAATAACAGACCCACTCAGTGACTCTCCCTGTGGAGATACTATAATAACAGACCCACTCAGTGACTCTCCCTGTAGAGATACTATAATAACAGACCCACTCAGTGACTCTCCCCGTGGAGATACTATAATAACAGACCCACTCAGTGACTCTCCCTGTGGAGATACTATAATAACAGACCCACTCAGTGACTCTCCCCGTGGAGATACTATAATAACAGACCCACTCAGTGACTCTCCCTGTAGAGATACTATAATAACAGACCCACTCAGTGACTCTCCCCGTGGAGATACTATAATAACTGACCCACTCAGTGACTCTCCCTCTGGAGATACTATAATAACAGACCCACTCAGTGACTCTCCCTGTGGAGATACTATAATAACAGACCCACTCAGTGACTCTCCCTGTAGAGATACTATAATAACAGACCCACTCAGTGACTCTCCCCGTGGAGATACTATAATAACAGACCCACTCAGTGACTCTCCCTGTGGAGAAACTATAATAACAGACCCACTCAGTGACTCTCCCTGTGGAGAAACTATAATAACTGACCCACTCAGTGACTCTCCCTGTGGAGAAACTATAATAACAGACCCACTCAGTGACTCTCCCTGTGGAGATACTATAATAACAGACCCACTCAGTGACTCTCCCTGTGGAGATACTATAATAACAGTCCCACTCAGTGACTCTCCCTGTGGAGATACTATAATAACAGACCCACTCAGTGACTCTCCCTGTGGAGATACTATAATAACAGACCCACTCAGTGACTCTCCCTGTGGAGATACTATAATAACAGACCCACTCAGTGACTCTCCCTGTGGAGATACTATAATAACAGACCCACTCAGTGACTCTCCCTGTGGAGATACTATAATAACAGACCCACTCAGTGACTCTCCCTGTGGAGATACTATAATAACAGACCCACTCAGTGACTCTCCCTGTGGAGATACTATAATAACAGACCCACTCAGTGACTCTCCCTGTGGAGATACTATAATAACAGACCCACTGAAAGACTCTCCCTGTGGAGATACTATAATAACAGACCCACTCAGTGACTCTCCCTGTGGAGATACTATAATAACAGACCCACTGAAAGACTCTCCCTGTGGAGATACTATAATAACAGACCCACTCAGTGACTCTCCCTGTGGAGATACTATAATAACAGACCCACTCAAAGACTCTCCCTGTGGAGATACTATAATAACAGACCCACTCAGTGACTCTCCCTGTGGAGATACTATAATAACAGATCCACTCAGTGACTCTCCCTGTGGAGATACTATAATAACAGACCCACTCAGTGACTCTCCCTGTGGAGATACTATAATAACAGACCCACTCAGTGACTCTCCCTGTGGAGATACTATAATAACAGACCCACTCAAAGGCTCTCCCTGTGGAGATACTATAGTAACAGACCCACTCAGTGACTCTCCCTGTGGAGATACTATAATAACAGATCCACTCAGTGACTCTCCCTGTGGAGATACTATAATAACAGACCCATTCAGTGACTCTCCCTGTGGAGATACTATAATAACAGACCCACTCAGTGACTCTCCCTGTGGAGATACTATAATAACAGACCCACTCAGTGGCCTAGGATCCCATATGCCTTTTAACCACTTTCTCAACTAGCTCTGCCACCTTCAATTTGTGCACACACATCACCAGGTCTCTCTGTTCCTGCACCCACTTCCTTCTGTTCTTAGGTTCTCATAACACAGAGGGACAGGAGTACAGGGAGGTCTAGAAAGAAGGAGGGGGAGAGAGAGCAAACAAACAGGAATCACGTATGGGAACACCACCATCTGCAAGTTTCCCTTAAGTCACACACCATCCTGACTTGGAACTATATCGCTGCTCCTTCACTGTGACTGGGTCAAAATCCTGGATCTCCCTTCCTAACAGCACTGTGGGTGTACCTACCCCACATGGACTGCAGCGGTTCAAGAAGGAGGCTCAACACCACCTTCTCAAGGGCAATTATGAATGGGCAATAAATGCTGTCCTGGCCACTAACGCACACATCCAACAAATGAATCAAGAAAATAAAAATTTGACACCGAGTCACTTCAGGAGATATTAGACCAGATGACCAAAAACTTGGTCAGAGGTTAGTTTGAGGGAGAATCTTCAAAGAGGAAAGAGAGTTAGTGAGATGGAGAGGTTTAGGAAAGGAATTCCAGAGTTAGGGCCTTGGCAGCTTGATGGCACGGACACCAATGGTGGAACGATTCAAATTGGGGATGTTCAAGAGGCCAGAATTAGAGGATGGCAGATATTGGTGGATTGTGGAGCTGGAGGAGATTGCAGAGATAGGGAGGGGTCATTTGTGGAAGACAATTCCAAAATTCCACCATCCTTTGTGTGTAGAAGTGTTAATAAATTTCACCCTTGATAGGGTCTTCGACTAATGTTCGATTTTTCGACTGTGCCCCTTGTCCGAGACTCCTCCAACCATTGAGAAGAGTTTCTCTCTATCTACCCCATCACTTTCCAGTATTGTCTTGTAAACTTTGATCAATTCACCCAGCACAGTGGCACAGTGGTTAGCACCGCAGCCTCACAGCTCCAGCGAGCCGGGTTCAATTCTGTGTGGAGTTTGCAAGTTCTCCCTGTGTCTGCGTGGGTTTCCTCCGGGTGCTCCGGTTTCCTCCCACATGCCAAAGACTTGCAGGTTGATCGGTAAATTGGCCATTAGCAATTGCCCCCAGTATAGGTAGGTGGTAGGGAAATATGGGGACAGGTGGGGATGTGATAGGAATATGGAATTAGTGTAGGATTAGTATTAATGGGTGGTTGATGGTCAGCACAGACTCGGTGGGCCAAAGGGCCTGTTTCAGTGCTGTATCTCTAAACTAAACTGAACTAAACACCCCTTACACTTCAAAATTCCAGGGATACAGAGTAAAGCTCCGTCTAAACTGTCTCTTCAAATGCGGCCAAGCCAAGTACAGAATGGAGTTATCTACAGAGCAAATCTCTGTCCTCTCTGTTCGAGAAAACACTCGCAGGACAGGTACAGTGTGGGGTTAGATACCGAGTAAAGCTGCCTCTATATATGCCTCTCTTTCTCCTCCTCCATCCAGATGGAGAGAGTAACAGTGAGAAAGACAGGGATAGATATAGAGAGAGAAGGACATAGAGAGGGAAGGATAGCAATGGGGAGAGATTACCAGAGAGGAAGAGATTGGGATGGAGAGTGTCGGTCAGTGTTCCTGCAAAGCTGTGTGCAGCAGCCTGGAAGGTGCCACGCAGGTCCTGTTCCATGATAAATAACACACGTCTTCGAAGATTCTTAAAAATTTAAAGGGACAGCACGTGGGTCAAAAAAAACTTGCCATGCACAACAACTACATTTTCTGGGAACATTGGAGCCAGCTGTAGCTCAGTGGGTAATAATCCTGCCTCTGAGTTATAAGTTTGTGGGTTCAGGTCTGAACACAAAATCTAGACTGATGTCACCCAACAGAAAATCAGAACAGACCAGCGAGACACAGAAAAGGAAACTTGTGTTGAATTTGTGAGCCTCGCTTTCTGTCATGTTTTAGTGTTTGGTCAGAATGTTGACCCAGTGAAATTTTGCCCCTGTGGCATGAGAGTTATCTGAATAGAGATTATAACATCTTATTACAACATGAAGGTACCGTGCGCACTGAGTATAACAACATTTGCAGCGTCCCATCATGTAAAATACTTTACTGGGTGTGGGATCAGGGTTTGATATTTCCAAAACACTGAGGTAAACTCTAACTTTTAATCAGCCCTGGGAGGAAAGTAAACCTGGAGACTTTCAAACAGTAATCAATGTCAGATTTGATCAATTATTAGGGATTCATCAATTTAGTATACAAAGCAGACAGAATATGCCGTTAAAGAGCGGGATATGGGTTTCCTACCAGCCTGCAGAAGGAAGTGCACCCTCTGCAGTTGTGGTATCACCAAAAGCAGCCAAATTAAAATAGCAAATTGATGTATGTGGAGTTTTACTGAGGTTCTGAGAGAGGAGAGAGAAACAGGCATAGACACAGACAGACACACACACCCAAACACAGAGAGAAACACACATGCACACAGAGAACCACACACACTGAACCACACACACAGACACACACACAGACCGACATGCACAGACACACACACAAACAGACTGCCCAAGGGACAGAGAGTGACAGAAGAATATTTCAATTTCTATAATATTTCAATTTCAGTTTCTATAAGATCCCCCCTCATTCTTCTGAATTCCAATGAATATAATCCCAATCTACTCAGTCTCTCCTCATAAGCCAACCCCCTCAACTCTGGAATCAACCTAGTGAACCTCCTCTGCACCCTCTCCAGTGCCAGTACATCCTTTCTCAAGTAAGGAGACCAAAACTGCACACAGTACTCCAGGTGCGGCCTCACCAGTACCTTATACAGCTGCAACATAACCTCTCTGCTTTTAAACTCAATCCCTTTAGCAATGAAGGACAAAATTCCATTTGCCTTCCTAATTACTTGCTGTACCTGCAGACCAACCTTTTGCGATTCATGCACAAGGACACCCAGGTCCCTCTGCATAGCAGCATGCTGCAACTTTTTACCATTCAAGTAATAATCCTTTTTACTGTTACTCCTACCGAAATGAATGACTTCACATTTATTAACATTGTATTCCATCTGCCAGACCTTTGCCCACTCACTCAATGTATCTATGTTCCTCTGCAAAGTTTCACAGTCATCTGCACACTTTGCTCTGCCACTCATCTTCGTGTCATCTGCAAACTTTAACACCCTACACATGGTCCCCAACTCCAAATCATCGATATAAATTGTAAATAATTGTGGTCCCAACACCGATCCCTGAGGCACACCACTAGTGACTGATTGACACCCAGAATAGCACTCATTTATCCCCACTCTCTGCTTCCTGTTCGTCAACCAGAGAGGGAAAGGCAGTTGGAGAGACAGAGAGAGAGAGAGACGCAGAGATGGAAGGAGAGAGATGGAGTGACAGGGAGGGAAAGACAGATGGAGAGACAGAGAGTGAGAGACAGTGATAGAAGGAGAGAGACTGAGTGACAGGGAGGGAAAGACAGATGGAGGGACAGAGTGAGTGACAGAGAGAGGAGAGAGATGGAGTGACAGGGAGGGAAGGACAGAGTGAGAGACAGAGAGCGAGAGACAGAGATAGAAGGAGAGAGAGGGAGTGACAGGGAGGGAAAGACAGATGGAAAGACTGAGAGAGAGAGGCAGAGATGGAAGGACGGAGAGAGAGACAGAGAGGGAAAGACAGATGGAAAGACAGAGAGAGAGGCAGAGATGGAAGGAGAGAGAGGGAGTGTCTGGGAGGGAAAGACTGACGGAGGGACAGAGAGAGAGACAGAGAGAGAAGGAGAGAGAGGGAGAGTGACAGGGAGGGAAAGACAGATGTAGGAACAGAGTGAGAGACAGAGAGAGAAGGACAGAGATGAAGTGACATAGATGGAAGGACAGATGGAGAGATTGAGAGAGGGAAACAGAGATACAAGGTCAGAGAGGGAGTGACAGAGAGGGAAAGACAGATGGAGAGACAGAGACAGAGAGACGGAGAGAGAGGGAGAGACAGAGAGGATCAGACAGATGGAGGGGCAGGGAGAGAGAGACAGAGAGAGAAGGAGAGAGAGGGAGTGACAGAGAGGGAATGACAGATGGAGGGACAGAGAGAGAGACAGAGATAGAATGAAAGAGAGGGAGGGTCAGGGAGGGAAAGACAGATGGAGGGACAGAGAGAGAGTGACAGAGAGAGAAGGAGAGAGGGGAGTGACAGGGAGAGAAAGACAGATGGAGGGACAGAGAGAGAGAGGCAGAGATGGAAGGAGGGAGAGAGAGACAGAGAGGGAAAGACAGATGGAAAGACAGAGAGAGAGAGGCAGAGATGGAAGGAGAGAGAGGGAGTGTCTGGGAGGGAAAGACAGATGGAGGGACAGAGAGAGAGACAGAGAGAGAAGGAGAGAGAGGGGGAGTGATAGGGAGGGAAAGACAGATGGAGGAACAGAGTGAGAGACAGAGAGAGAAGGACAGAGATGGAGTGACATAGATGGAAGGACAGATGGAGTGATAGAGAGAGGGAAACAGAGATACAAGGTCAGAGAGGGAGTGACAGAGAGGGAAAGACAGATGGAGAGACAGAGAGAGAGAGAGACGGAGAGAGAGAGAGAGACAGAGAGAGAAGGAGAGAGAGGGAGTGACAGGGAGGGAAAGACAGATGGAAAGAGAGAGAGAGATAGACAGAGATAGAAGGAGAGAGAGGGAGAAACAGCAAGGGAAAGACAGATGGAGGGACGGAGAGAGAGACAGAGAGAGAAGGAGAGAGAGGGAGTGTCAGGGAGGGAAAGACTGATGGAGGGTCAGAGAGAGAGAGACAGAGAGAGAAGGAGAGAGATGGAGTGACAGGGAGTGAAGAAAAGATGGAGGGACAGAGAGAGAGACAGAGAGAGGCAGAGACAGAGATTGAAGGAGAGAGATCGAGTGACGGGGGGTGGGGTGGTAGACAGATGGAGGTACAGAGAGAGAGACAGAGATGGAAGGAGAGAGAGGGAGTGACAGAGAGAGAAAGACAGATGGCGGGATAGAGAGAGAGACAGAGAGAGAGAAAGAGATAGAAGGAGAGTGATGGAGTGACGGTGTGGGGGGGTGGTGGGTAGACAGGTGGAGGGACAGAGAGAGAGAGATAGAAGGAGAGAGAGGGAGAGACAGAGAGGGAAAGAGAGATGGAGGGACAGAGAGGGAGACAGAGGGAGTGGCAGAGACAGAGATAGAAGGAGAGAGAGGGAGTGTCAGGGAGAGAAAGACAGATGGAGGGACAAAGTGAGAGACAGAGAGAGCAGGAGAGAGATGGAGTGACAGGGAGGGAAGGACAGATGGAGGGATAGAGAGAGAGAGACAGAGATAGAAGGAGAGAGAGGGAGTGACAGAGAGGGAAAGACAGATGGAGGGACAGAGAGGGGGAAGAGAGATGGAGGGGGAAGAGTGATAGAGGTGGAGAGAGAGAGATAGAGGGGGGAGAGAGAGATAGAGGGGGCAGAGAGAGATAGAGGGGGGGGAGAGAGATAGAGGGGAGAGAGAGAGATAGAGGGGGGAGAGAGAGATAGAGCGGGGAGAGAGAGATAGAGCGGGGAGAGAGAGATAGAGGGGGGAGAGAGAGATAGAGGGGGGAGAGAGAGATAGTGGGGGGAGAGAGAGATAGTGGGGGGAGAGCGAGATAGTGGGGGAGAGAGAGATAGAGGGGGGAGAGAGAGATAGAGGGCAGAGAGAGAGATAGAGGGGGGAGAGAGAGAGAGAGGGGGGAGAGAGAGATAGAGAGGGCAGAGAGAGATAGAGAGGGCAGAGAGAGATAGAGGGGGAGAGAGAGATGGAGGGGGGAGAGAGATGGAGGGGGGAGAGAGAGATGGAGGGGGGAGAGAGAGATGGAGGGGGAGAGAGAGATAGAGGGGTTAGAGAGAGATAGAGTGGGGAGAGAGAGATAGAGCGGGGAGAGTGAGATAGAGCGGGGAGAGCGAGATAGAGCGGGGAGAGCGAGATAGAGCGGGGAGAGAGAGATAGAGCGGGGAGAGAGAGATAGAGCGGGGAGAGAGAGATAGAGGGGGGAGAGAGAGATAGAGGGGGAGAGAGAGATAGAGGGGGGAGAGAGAGATAGAGGGGGGAGAGAGAGATAGTGGGGGGAGAGAGAGATAGTGGGGGGAGAGAGAGATAGTGGGGGGAGAGAGAGATAGAGGGGTGGGAGAGGGAGATAGAGGGGGGGAGAGGGAGATAGAGGGGGAGAGAGAGATAGAGGGGGGAGAGATAGATAGAGGGGGGAGAGAGAGATAGAGGGGGGAGAGAGAGATAGAGGGGGGAGAGGGAGATAGAGGGGGGAGAGGGAGATAGAGGGGGGAGAGGGAGATAGAGGGGGCAGAGGGAGATAGAGGGGAGAGAGCGAGATAGAGGGGGAGAGGGAGATAGAGGGGAGAGAGGGAGATAGAGGGGAGAGAGGGAGATAGAGGGGGAGATGACAAACTTGGAGGAGGTGCAAACAGTGTTGAAGACATCAATTGACTACAACAGGACATCGATAGGTGAGCAGAATGGGCAGCCAAGTGGCAGAAGGAATTTAATACAGGGAAAAGTGAGATGGGCAGAAAGGATAGGGAGAGGGAATATAGACTTAATGGCCCAGTTCTAGGGAGTGTGCAGAGACAGAGAGACCTGGGGATACATGTACATACATCTTTGAAGGTGGCAGGACATATTGAGAAAGTAGTCAGCAAAGCATATGGGATCTTGGGCTTCATAAATAGAGATTTTGAGTACAAAAGCATGAAAGTTATGCTGAATGTTTATAAACCTCTGGTTAGGCCACGACCAGAACAGTGCATCCAATTCTGGTGACCACACTTTAGGAAGGATGTGAGAGTCCTTTGTAAGGAGCAGAGGGGATGGTGGATCCAGGGATGGGGGATTTTAGCAAAGTGGACTGGAAACAGCTACTTGAAGGTCAATCAGTGTCAGAGCAGTGAGAGTTACTGAGGGTTGATATCAAATATGTTCACACAAAGACAAACAGGGTGGTACTCCGAAATCTAGAGCCCCTTGGATGTCAAGGATCAAACCGGGTACGATAAGGCACAAGAGGGAAGCTTATGTTAGATACCGAGAGCTCAATACCACAGAAAGCTGAGAGGAGTGGTGAAAGTACAAGGGTGAAATGAAAAAGCAAATTAGGAGAGCAAAGAAATGGCCGGAAAATAATATTACCATGAAAACAAAGAAATCACAAAGATGTTTTATAAATACATTAAGAGCAAGAGGATAAATAAGTATAGAGTATTAGGGACCAAAAAGGGAATGTGTGTATGGAGGTGGGAGATGTGGGTATGGTTCTTAATGAATACTTTGTCTCCCTCTTTATAAAAGAGGGGGAACGATGCAGATATTGTCGTGAAAGAGGAGGAGTGTGAAATATTGGATGGGATAAACAGAG
Organism: Heterodontus francisci; assembly: GCF_036365525.1. Classification (NCBI taxonomy): domain Eukaryota; kingdom Metazoa; phylum Chordata; class Chondrichthyes; order Heterodontiformes; family Heterodontidae; genus Heterodontus; species Heterodontus francisci. Next base: position 58,179 of record NW_027141083.1, read on the forward strand.
TGAGAGGGAAATATTAAGGTGTTTGGCAACTTTGAAAGTGGATAAATGGTCAGGCCTGGATGCATTGGAACCAGTTCAGAGAAGGTTCACTCGGCTGATTCCTGGGATGAAGGGGTTGTCTTATGAGGAATGGTTGAACAGGTTGGGTCTAAACTCATTGGACTTTAGAAGAATGAGAGGTGATCTTATTGAAACATACTAAATACTTAAAGGGATAGACAGGTTAGATGCAGGTAAGATGTCTCCTTTGGTTCGGGAGTCGAGAACCAGGGGACACAATTTCAAAATAAGGGGGAAGCCACTTAGGTCAGAGATGGGGAGAAATGTCTTTGCTCAGATGGTTGTGAATCTTTGGAATTCTCTACCCCAGTGGACTGTGGAAGCTCAGTCTGGGAAAAAGGCATTGAAGTGGATGATCAGCCATGATCGTATTGAATGGCGGAACAAGCTCGATGGGCTGAATGGCCTACTCCTGTTCCTATGTTCCCAAGCTGCTGAAATAGTTTCTCCCAAACTACCCCATCAGTTCCCCTTAATATCTCAACACCTTTGAACAAATCACCTTGATCCTCCTAAATTCCAGGCAATAAATCCCTAGTTTGTGTAATATCACCTCGTAATTTAACCCTTGGAGTCCAGTTATCATTCTGGTAAATCTACACTGCACTCAAATGGACATGGACCCCCACAAAGTCTCTTTGAACCTCCAGTGTTTCTAGCTTTACACAATTTATAAAGTACTCTGTTCTAGTCTTTTTTACTGACATTGAAATCTATCTACCACAGTTTTGTCCATTCACTTCAGATATTAATATCTCTTTGCAATGTTCTGCTTCCAGCTACACTGCTTACAATGCTGCCTATTTTTGTGTCATTGGTAAACTTGGGTATGTTGCATTCTACCACATCATCTTAAATCATTAATAAATACAGCAAAACTGAGACACACACGGGCTTTGCACGAGTAGACAGGAGTGAATCATTCCAACCTCGAGGCTTTTTAACTCCAGATTTATGTTTAAAAATAGAATTCTAATTCACAACAGCCCTGTGTGGGATTTGAACTCCTGCTTTTTCAATCATCAGCTCAGGCCTTCAAATTAAAACCCATAAAAAGAGATTCATTTTCCTACTGCTGTTGTCTGACTGACTGAGGTTTTGTATATTGTTCCCTTCTCCTCTTCTTCCATGTGTTTGAAGTCTTTGAAGTTTGTCAGACATTGGTAAACTACTTCATGTGGTGTTCTGTAAATACCTTCAATTCTGTGTATCTGGAAGGGACACAATTCAAATTCTCACCTTATTGCATCAATTAAAACCTGCAAGTCCATTCAAACAACTCTATTTCCTGTCTCTGCAAAGATAGCTCACACTTCCACAATGAAGGAATGTCTGAATGGAAACAGCTTTTGACACATTTCCCAACATGTTTGCTAACATTTTTCAGGATGAAGCTAAATTCAACTTAGAGATTGCAAGCCCCAAATTGAATCTTTTAGATGTAAAAAGTGACACAAATGAAATCCCAGATCTCTCTGTCCCTGCACCCATTTTAACATTGGACTATTTAGTTTATATCGCTTCTCCTCAGCCTTTCTTCCAAAATACATCATTTTACATTTCTCAGCATTGAAGTTAACCTGCGATGTGTCTGACCATTTCACCAGACTGCCTCTATCGTCCTGAAGTCTACTACTATTCCCTTCACTGTTTATTACATTGCAAATGGCACAATGTTGAAGTTATGCCCTGTCTACCCAAGTCTAAGTCATTCATATATCAATAAGATCAGTGGTCCTAATCAAAACCCCTGGGGAATACCACAATTTACACTGTATACAGTGAGTACAAAAGCAGAGAGGGTGTGCTGAACATTTATAAAGCTCTGGTCAGGTAACAGAGAGGGAGAGACTGGGAGTCACAGGGTAACGGAGAGGGAGAGACTGGGATTCAGAGTGTCACAGAGAGGTAAAGACTGGGATTCAGAGAGTAACAGAGGGGGAGACTGGGATTCAGAGTGTAACAGAGAGGGAAAGACTTGGATTCACAGGGTAACAGAGAGGGAGAGTCTGGGATTCAGAGGGAAAAAGAGAGGGAGAGTCTGGGATTCAGAGGGAAACAGAGGGAAAAATAGAGTTGGCGAGGGCAACATAGAAATTGTAAGACACAGAAAGAGGGAATTGGCCCATCCTCTCTGTGCCAGCCGAAAGACGATCAACCTATTCTAATCCCACCTTCCAGCATTTGGTTGGAGCCCTGCAGCTTACCGCACTTGAGGTGCCTATCCAGACTCCTTCTGAATGAGTTGAGGGTCTCTGCCTCAACTACCCTTTCAGGCAGTGAGTTCCAGACCATCGTGACCCTCTGGGTGAAAAAGATTTTCCTCATCTCCCCTCTAATTTTTCTACCAATCACTTTAAATCTATGCCCCCTCCTCACTGACCTTTCTGCTATGGTTCTCTGCCCTTCACCTCCACTCTATCCAGGACCCTCAACATTTTGTACATTTCAATCAGATCTCCCCTCAACCTTCTCTGTTCCAAGGACAACAACCCCTGCCTATCCTCATAGCTACAATTCTCCAGTCCTGGCAACATCCTAGAAAATGGGGGAGAGACAAAGTCCTGTGTTCATAACACATGGATAAAGAGGTTAATCATCTGAGCTGTAACTCTGAGACAGAGACAGAGAGAGGGAGGGAGGGAGAAAGGGAGGGAGAGAGAGGGAGGGAGAGAGGGAGGGAGAGATGGTGTGGGGGCGACATAAACTGAGACGTGGACAGAGGCAGCGAAAGAGAGAGAGGGAGAGACAGAGAGAGAGAGAGAAAGGCAGAGAGAGGGAGAGAGGCAGAGAGAGAGCGAGAGAGAGAGAGAGGCAGAGAAGAAAGAGAGAGGCAGAGAGAGAGAGAGAGAGAGAGAGGCAGAGAGAGAGAGAGGCAGAGAGAGAGAGGCAGAGAGAGAGAGAGAGAGGCAGACAGAAAGATAGAGAGAGACAGAGAGAGAGGGAGCGATGGTGTGAGGGAGGCACAAATTGAGACGTGGACAGAGGTAGAGAGAGAGAGCGGGAGAGATAGAGCGAGACAGAGAAAAAGACAGAGAGGGAGAGATAGAGAGAGAGAGAGGGGGAAAGACAGATAGAGAGGGACAGAGGCAGTGTGAGAGAGGCAGAGTGAGAGAGGCAGATTAGAAGGTTGCAAATGTAACCCCACTATTTACAAAAGGACGGAGGGAGAAAATGGGGAACGAAAGACCTTTTTGTCTGACATCAGTCATAGGGAAAATGGTCGAAGCTATAATAAAGGATGTGATAACAGGACACTTAAAGAGAGATTGCGGAGGGTTGGGGGGGAAAGAGAGAAATGGGGGGAGAGGGAAATGGGGGGGAGAGAGATGAGGGTGAGTGTGTGAGTGAGATGGAGCAAAGGAGAGAGATACTAGGTTAGGTGGGACAATAAGCTGTGAGGAGAACACAAATAGACTACAAAGAGAGATTTGATTGGGATAGACAGCGATAAATGTCCTCTTGTTGTGGTAACATAAAATGGCCACTGAAAATGAACCTAAAATGGCTGACTGATGTGTGTGGATTTCCACAGATGAGAGGAGAGAGAGAGAGAGACAGACAGACAGACAGAAAGAGAGACAAAGAGGGAGACAGAGACCAAGACACAGAGAGTGATAGCAGGATATTTGTCGTAGGACAGAGGAAGAGGAGGAGGCCATTTAGCCCCTCAACCCTGTTCTGTCATTCAATGAGCTCATGGCTGATGTGTGATCTAACTCCATGTACCTATCTTTGCCCCTTAATACTTTTGGTTAACAAAAATCTATCAAACGCAGATTTAAAAATTAACAAGTGTCTCAGCATCAATTGCTGTTTGTGGAAGAGAGTTCCAAACTGATACCACACCTGGTGTGTTGAAGTGTTTCTTCATTTCACTCCTGAAAGGTTTTTAGACTAGGTTTATATTTTTAGACTATGCCCCCATGTTCTAGACTCTGCAGCCAGTGAGAATTGTTACTCTCTGTCCACCCTATCAGTTTCCCTTATTATCTTGAAAACAATCATCAAATCACACCTGAGCCTTCAAAGTTCCAGGGATACAGAGTAAATCTCCAGCTACACTGTCCCATTAAATATTCCCAAGCCAAGCACAATGTTGGGTTTGACACAGAGTAAATTTCCCTCTACACTGTCCCATCACACACTCCCAGGGCAGGAACATCATGGGGTGGATACAGAGTGAATCTCACTCTACACTGTCCGATAGAGACAGAGAGAGAGAGAGACAGAAAAAGAGAAACAGAGAGACATGGACTGACAGGGTGACTAAAAGAGATAGAAGGATACTTCACAGGGGATATTGGAAGAGGAAGATGCAATTCAACCCCACAGCCCTGTTCCGGAATCAAAGGAGATCAGGGCTGATCTGTGATGTAACTTACACCATATATCCTGCCTTTGCCCCTTATCTCTTAATACCTTTGCTTAACAAGAATCTATCAATCACAGATTTAAAAATTAACCAATCAGCCAGCATGAAATTTCCACAACCAATATCATGAGGGTGTGATGGCTCCCACAGTGGAATAGCTTGCCGGAATGTTTCAAATGGAGGCTGTTCCTTCTAGATCATCAAACGTATCTGCCTGGGCCCCAACTTCATCTACATTTCTCCCTGCCCGATCTTTTTTCTCTCCATACCTATCTCTTATATATTTGTGTTGACAGCAGTGAAGGATTAAATCAAATTAATATATCTTACATTATCCTCTTCATCCACCTCAACAATCTCGCTCTCCCCAATGTTGTCCCTCTCTACAGCCCTCTCTCTGCCTTCATAGCTAACCCTCTCTCCCTCTGTCTCTCTCCTAGTGTCAGAGATAGCAGGAGGGAGAGACAGAGAGAGAATGTTGAAGGAACTGTACTCTGTTCCTAAGCTGTGCTGAAGCTGCTCTGGGAGTGTTTGATGGGCTACATTAATCGGCCGTGTACAGTCCTGTATCAGGCTGTGAAGAAGCAGAGCATTTTCAGTACACAATGGGTCAAAGGGAATGATTCACTCCTGTCTGCTGCTGGGAAGAGAGACTGACATTAACATCAAGGCAGTGTTTGACCGAGTGTGACATCGAGGAGCCCGAGTAAAACTGAAGTCAGTGGGAATCGGGGGAAAACTCTCCACTGGTTGGACTCATACCGAGCACAAAGGAAGATGGTTGTGGTTGTTGGAGGTCAATCATCTCAGTCCCAGGCCTTTACCGCAGGAGTTCCTCAGGGTAGTGTCCGAGGCCCAACCATCTTCAGCTGAGATCCCAGGAGAGAATGCTGGATATACTGAGCAGGTCAGACAGCATCTGTGGAGAGAGAAACAGAGTTAGTGATTCAGCTCGATGCTTTCCAGATTTCCAGCTTCCACAGTATTTTGCCTCAGATAATGAAGCTATCCAGAGCCACATGCACCAAGACCCGGACAACATTCAGGCTTGGGCCGACCAGTGGCAAGTAACATTCACGTCACACAAGTGCCAGGCAATGACCATCTGCAACAAGAGAGAATCCAACCACCTCCCCTTGGCATTCAAAGCATTATCCCATCGCTGAATCCCCCAACGTCAACATCCTGGGGAAACATTGACCAGGAACTGAGCTGACGAAATCACATCAATACTGGGCTACAAGTGACTCACCCCCTGACTCCCCAAAGCCTTTCCATCACCTGCAAGACACAAGTTAGGTGTGTGATGGTATCTCTGTGAGCCCACACCTGGAGTACTGTGTACAGCCCTGGTCTCAGTACTGAAGGAAGGATATACTTGTCTTAGAGGTGAGGGGGAGAAAGAGAGAGAGAGAGTGACGGAGTGAAGGAGAAGGTGAGGAATAAAAGATCCCAAATACGCTGCACAGGGTCCATTATAAAACAAAATCTGACACCAAACCCACAGAAGCTGAGATTAAGGCTGATGACAAGAAGCTTGATCAAAGAGGTTAGTTTTAAGGAACGTCTCTAAGCAGGAATGAGAGATAGAGAGACGGAGAGGTTTAGGGAAGGAATTCCCCAGTATTAACAGGCAGTGACATTAATTCCTGATTGTCGGTAGAGATTTGTTCGGAAAGGGTATTAATGTTTTCAGAGCAGAGACAGCTCTATGTGGACAAGGAGCAAATCAGCCATGACCTGAATGAATGGGCAAGACATTCTCGAGGGGACGAATGGCCTCCTCCTGTCTTCCGAAGGGCTTTATTAATATCCCTGCCAATGCATTGATGGTTTTCTGCTTCAAAAAATGACCAGTTTGGGGTTCTCTCTAAACCCTCCCGCCAGCCTTGGAACGACTCACGGATTCATGTCTAAGGGAACTGATCAATTGTTCTGGTAGAATTTCCCCCTTTGTTGATGGGTTAATAAAGCCGATGGGATCCTGAGCTTTATAAACAGGTATAGAGTGTAAAAGTCAGGAAGTGATGCTAAACATTTATAAAATAATAGTTTGTCCTCAGCTGCAGTATTGTGTCCAATTCTGGGACCACACTTTAGGAAAGACATGGAGGCTTTGGTGAATGTACAGAAGAGATTTACTAGAACGGTTCCTGGCTGAGATTATTCCAGTTACACTGATAGACTGGAGAAACTGGGCTTGTTCTCCTTAGAGCAGAGAAGATTAAAAGGAGGTTTGATCAAGGTGTATAAAATCATGAAAGCTTTCGATGGAGGAAATAAAGAGAAAGTGTTTCCAATGGCTGAAGGATTGATAACCAGAGAGCACAGATTGAAGGTGATCGGCAAAAACAAACATTGGTGACATGAGGGAAAGGATTTTTTTCCACACAAGTGCTTCAGATTTGAAATGCAATGTCTGATAGTGGTGGAGACAGATTCAATAGTAGCTTTCAAAAGGACAATTGGAGAAATCATTGAAAGGGAAAAAAATCAACAGGCACTTGGAGAGGTTTGAGTTAATTAGGGAAAGCCAGCAAGAATTTGATGAAGTAACAGAGAAGGTTGATGTAGGGAATGCAATGGATTTTATATGGACTTGAAGAAAGCGTTTGACAAAGTAGCACATAAAATTCTGGTTAACAAAACTGAGGCTCATGGGATAGGAGGGCCAATGTCAGCTTGGATCAAAAATTGGTGAAAGGACAGAAAACAGCCAGTTGTAGAAAATGGTTGTTTTTCAGACTGGAAGATGGTAGACAGCAGTGTTCCCCAAAAGTCAGTGCTTCTTGTAAAATTTTAATATTTGCCGTTAACGAACTTGGAGGAGATGCAAACAGTGAGGGTGACACCAATCGACTACAACAGGACATAGATAGGTGAGTGGGATGGGCAGACAAGTGGCAGAAGGAATTTAATACAGGGAAATGTGAGATGGGCAGAAGGGATAGGGAGAGGGAATACAGACATAATGGTCCAGTTCTAGGGAGTGTGCAGGGACAGAGAGACCTGGGGATACATGTACATACATCTTTGAAGGTGGCAGGACATATTGAGAAAGTAGTCAGCAAAGCATATGGGATCTTGGGCTTCATAAATAGAGATTTTGAGTACAAAAGCATGAAGGTTATGCTGAATGTTTCTAAACCTCTGGTTAGGCCACGACCAGAACAGTGCATCCAATTCTGGTGACCACACTTTCAGAAGGAAGTGAGAGTCCTTTGTAGGGAGCAGAGGGGATGGTGGATCCAGGGATGGGGGATTTTAGCAAAGTGGACTGGAAACAGCTACTTGAAGATCAATCAGTGTCAGAGCAGTGAGAGTTACTGAGGGTTGATATCAAATATGTTCACACAAAGACAAACAGGGTGGTACTCCGAAATCTAGAGCCCTTTGATTGTCAAGGATCAAACCGGGTACGACAAGGCACAAGAGGGAAGCTTTTGTCGGATACCGAGAGCTCAATACCACAGAGGCCGAGATGAGTGTCGAAAGTACAAGGGTGAAATTAAAAATCAAATTAGGAGAGCAAAGAAATGGCTGGAAAATAATATTACCATTACATCAAAAAAATCACAAAGATGTTTTATAAATAAATGAAGAGCAAGAGGATAAATAAGGATAGAGTATTAGGGACCAAAAAGGGAATGTGTGTATGGAGGTGGGAGATGTGGGCATGGTTCTTAATGAATACTTTGTCTCCCTCTTTATAAAAGAGGGGGAACGATGCAGATATTGTAGTTAAAGAGGAGGAGTGTGAAATATTGGATGGGATAAACAGAGTGAGAGGGAAATATTAAGGTGTTTGGTAACTTTCAAAGTGGATAAATGGTCAGGCCTGGATGCATTGGAACCAGTTCAGAGAAGGTTCACTCGGCTGATTCCTGGGATGAAGGGGTTGTCTTATGAGGAATGGTTGAACAGGTTGGGTCTAAACTCATTGGACTTTAGAAGAATGAGAGGTGATCTTATTGAAACATACTAAATACTTAAAGGGATAGACAGGTTAGATGCAGGTAAGATGTCTCCTTTGGTTCGGGAGTCTAGAACCAGGGGACACAATTTCAAAATAAGGGGGAAGCCACTTAGGTCAGAGATGGGGAGAAATGTCTTTGCTCAGAGGGTTGTGAATCTTTGGAATTCTCTACTCCAGTGGGCTGTGGAAACTCAGTCTGGGAAAAAGGCATTGAAGTGGATGATCAGCCATGATCGTATTGAATGGCGGAGCAGGCTCGATGGGCTGAATGGCCTACTCCTGTTCCTATGTTCCCAAGCTGCTGAAATACTTTCTCCCAAACTACCCCATCAGTTCCCCTTAATATCTCTACATCTTGGAACAAATTACCTTGATCCTCCTAAATTCCAGGCAATAAATCCCTAGTTTGTGTAATATCACCTCGTAATTTAACCCTTGGAGTCCAGTTATCATTCTGGTAAATCTACACTGCACTCAAATGGACATGGACCCCCCCAAAGTCTCTTTGAACCTCCAGTGTTTCTATCTTTTCACCATTTATAAAGTACTCTGTTCTAGTCTTTTTTACTGACATTGAAATCTATCTACCACAGTTTTAACCATTCACTTCAGATATCTCTTTGCATTGTTCTGCTTCCAGCTACACTGCTTACAATGCTGCCTATTTTTGTGTCATTGGTAAACTTGGGTATGTTGCATTCTCCCACATCATCTTAAATCGTTAATAAATACAGCAAAACTGAGACACACACGGGCTTTGCACTAGTAGACAGGAGTGAATCATTCCAACCTCGAGGCTTTTTAATTCCAGATTTATGTTTTTTGAAAGAAAAAATAGAATTCAAATTCACAACAGCCCTGTGTGGGATTTGAACTCCTGCTTTTTCAATCATCAGCTCAGGCCTTCAAATTAAAACCCATAAAAACAGATTCATTTTCCTACTGCTGTTGTCTGACTGTCTCAGGTTTTGTATATTGTTCCCTTCTCCTCTTCTTCCATGTGTTTGAAGTCTTTGAAGTTTGTCAGACATTGGTAAACTACTTCATGTGGTGTTGTGTAAATACCTTCAATTCTGTGTATCTGGAAGGGACACAATTCAAATTCTCACCTTATTGCATCAACTAAAACCTGCAGGTCCATTCAAACAACTCTATTTCCTGTCTCTGCAAAGACAGCTCACACTTCCACAATGCAGGAATGTCTGAATGGAAACAGCTTTTGACACATTTCCCAACACGTTTGCTGACACTTTTCAGGATGAAGCTCAATTCGACTGACAAGACTCCAAGCCCCAAATTGAATCTTTCAGATATAAAAACTGACGCAGATCTCTCCAGATTCCAGATCTCTCTGAACCAGCACCCATTTTAACATTGTACTATTTAGTTTATATCGCTTCTCCTCAGCCTTCCTTCCTAAATGCATCATTTGACATTTCTCAGCATTGAAGTTAACCTGCCATGTGTCTGACCATTTCACCAGACTGCCTCTATCCTCCTGAACCCCACACTGTACCTGCCCTGACAGTGTTTTATCGAACAGAGAAGACAGAGATTTACTACTACTATTCCCTTCTCTGTTTATTACATTTCAGATGGTGTAATGTTGAAGTTATGCCCTGTAAAACCCAAGTCCAAGTCATTAATATATATCAAAAAGATCAGTGGTCCTAATCCAAACCCCTGGGGAATACCACTGTACCACAATGTACACTGTATACAGTCAGTACAAAAGCAGGGAGGTTATGCTGAACATTTATAAAGCTCTAATTCGGCCCCAACTGGAGAACTGTGTCCAGTTCTGGTCACCACACTTTGGGAAGGATGTGAGGCTCCTTGAGAGGGTGCAGAGATTTACCAGAATGGTTTCAGAGATGGGGGATTTTAGCTACAAGGTTCGGTTGGAAAAGCTGGGTTTGATCTCCTGAGAACAAAGGAGATAGAGGGGAGATTGAATAGAAGTGTATAAGATTATGTCAGTCAGAGATACCGCCCTCCAGTCTGAAGCAACCATTCACCACTACTCTCTGTGTCCTGTCCCTTAGCCAATGTTGTATCCACTCTGTCCCTGTCCCGTTCATTCCATCAGCATTCCTTTCGTGAACTAATCAATTGTGACGCAGCATTATGACCTCCCCATGAGGAAATTGGTCCCAGAGCACAGAAAAACACACACAGACAAGCAATGAGCATCTGTAACAAGAGAGAATCCAACCACCTCCCCATGGCATTCAAAGCATTATCCCATCGCTGAATCCCCCAGCATCAACATCCTAGGGAGACATTGACCAGGAACTGAGCTGAAGTAATCACATCAGTACTGTGGCTACAAGTGACTCACCCCCTGACTCCCCAAAGCCTTTCAACCACCTACAAGACACAAGTCAGGTGTGTGATGGTATCTCTCCACTTGCCTGGATGAGTGTAACATCTACAACACTCCAGAGGCTCGACACCATCCAGGACAAAGCAGTCCACCTGATTGGTACCCCATCCACCACTTTAAACTTTGATCAGATCACCCCTTACCCTTCTAAATTCCAGGGATACAGAGTAAAGCTCCGTCTACACTGTCCCATCAAATGCTGCCAAGCTATTAGTTAGCTATTGAGTAAATCTCTGTCTTCTCTGTTCTGTAAAACACTCCCAGGGAAGGTACAGTGTGGGGTTAGATACGGAGTAAAGCTGCCTCTATATATGCCTCACTTTCTCCTCCTCCATCCAGATGGAGAGAGTAACAGTGAGAAAGACAGGGATAGATATAGAGAGGGAAGAACAGGGAGAGGGAATGATAGCAATGGGGAGAGATTACCAGAGAGAAAGAGGACGAGATTAGGATGGAGAGTGTCGGTCAGCATTCCCGCAAAGCTGTGTGCAGCATCCTGGAAGGTATGACACAGTGAGAGATTGAAATTAAGAGGGTACAGAGAGAGAAATAAACAAGGAGAGAGTAGCAGAGAGGGGAACTAGTGATTGATTGAGTCAGTAAGAGAGAGGGGAAGACGGAGATGGAGAGAGATTACCAGTAAGAGTAGCTCTCCACTTCTCTCTCCATGCATATCTCTCCCTTTCTCACTGTTACCCTCTCTCCATCTATATTTCTCCCTCTCTCCTGGTGTTTCACACTCTACACCTATTTCTTGTACCTCTGTGTACACAGGATTACATCAAACTATGATAACATTTGTCATTTGCACTTTTGATCTAACCTAACAACATGACTGTCTCCAACATTATCTCTGTGTCTGTGAGCAGCGGGACCTTGGAGTGAATGCTCACTGATTCCTGAGGCTGACAGGACAGGTGGATAAGCTGGTTTGGAAGGGATAAGGGAGACTTTCATTTCCCGACCAGTGGAAATAATCTCTCAGTGTCGACCCTATCCAGTCCCTTTAGAATCTGATACGTTTCAATGAGATCACCTCTCATTCTTCTAAACTCCAGAGAATACAGGTCCTATTTACTCAGCCTCTCATCATAGGACAATGGCAGAGAAGCTAAACAAATACTCTCTGTCTGTCTTCATGTTCTCTCTCATGCTCTGTAATCTTCCTTGAATCATTGAACACTGCAGTTTGTGGATCATTTCACTGTTTGCTGTTGAGCTGATGAAATTGTTTGATTGGCAGTGATAATATTTTTGGACCATTGTATTGAGTCCAATGTGTTGCAACTAGGATTACTGGGTGATTTCTCTCTGCAACTTTTAATCTTTAATCAAGCTTATCTGGGCATTAACCTGCAATCTGTTTTCATATGTCTGACTCCACTCATTCTCCCGGGGATAAAGTTACTTTTGTCTGGTTGTGCACCCAATTAAATGACTGTTTGACATGGCGAGACTTTCTTTACTGTGAACGTGTGCTGATGTCTCTCTGTCTCTCACACACACACACTATCTGCCTCTCTCTCTGCCCACATATATCCCGGACTTTCCCTCTCTCTCTGACGGACACTCGATCTCTCACTCATTTTTCACACTTTCTGTACACCCTGTGTCTGCTTTTTTCCTCTGACTTCTCATTTTCCTTCCCACTCTCTCTCTCCATCTCTCCCTCTCTCTCTCTTCTGCTCTGGTACTCTCTCCTCACCTTTATCTTTCCATTTATCTGTTTCCTCACTCTCAAACTCTACCTATCCCTCACTCTCCACCTTCCTTTCTCTTTGATCTCTCTTCACATCTCTCTATCACTCTCCCTCCATCTCTGTCCAATTGAGGAGATTCTCCCTCCATTTCTCACCATCTCTTGCTCTCTCACTCTCTCCCTCTCACCTATTTTCTCTCAGTCTCTCCATCTCTCTATGATTCTTTCAAGCTCAGTTCTTCCTCTCTCTCTCTCCCCATCACTCTCTCTTTTCTATTTCCCTCTCTATTACTTGCTCTCCAACTCTCTTCCTCTTTCTGTTCATGTTGGGTCCCTTTAAGAGTTTGGGACAGTTCTGGAGGTGCAGGGTCCCTTTAAGAGTCTGGTGCTGACACCCCCTCCCCCACCCCAGGGGCGGGGTTACAAGTCGCCTAAACCGCGGCTGCGCGGAGGCCAGAGGCAGCTTTTGACCCCTTGACCTCCAAACACGTGGGGCGAAGCAGCCAATGAGACCTCACTGACGCCCCGGCGGGAGGGAGGTGTCATCAGCCGCCATGTTTGCGTGACGTCACCCGCCAGCCGCTCTTTCCGCAAACAGCAGCTGAAAGGAAAAGGAGAAGCGGCTTCAGCTGTCGATCTCAATGGAGGAAAGTTGAATGTCTGAGCCGGGGGACAATATAAAAAAGCGGCGGTTAACGCTCTTGTGGAGATGCGCATGTGCGGAGCATCCTCCCAGAGTGCAGCGCGGCCTGGACCGCAGAAAGGGACCGTTCCCACTCGCGGGGCATTGTGGGAGCCGCAGGACGCCATTGCTCCCTCATTAACTCAGTCAAAATTAACTCATTCCCTCTCAGCTCTCTATCCCTCCTTTTCATATTGCAGGTTGAAATGGGCTTTGTTGGTATCCATTACACCATCACGAGTGTGATCAGATACTCTGTCCCTTCGTAAATGATTTCCCGTCCCTCCATCAGCTTGTGATTGTTATTGGCTTTTCTCCGACTGAAATGGTTACTGAATTTGTTGGTCTTTTTCTCCTGGCTTCATAACTAACCCCCTCTCCCTCTGTCTCTCTCCTCGTGTCAGAGATAGCAGGAGGGAGAGATAGAGAGAGGAAGACAGAGAAAGACACAGAGAACAACCCCAGCTTCTCCAATCTATCCACGCAACTGAAGTCCCTCATCCTGGAACCTTGCTCGTGAATCTTTTCTGCATCCTCTCTCATGCCTCCACATCCTACCTAAAGTACGGTGTCCAGAACTGGACACAATACTAGATGAGGATGAAGCAGTGTTTTATAAAGCTTCATCATAACCTCCTTGCTTTTATACTCCAAGCCTCCATTTACAAAGCCTGGATCCCATACGCCTTTTAACCACTTTCTCAACTAGCTCTGCCACCTTCAATTTGTGCACAGACATCCCCAGGTCTCTCTGTTCCTGCACCCACTTCCTTCTGTTCTTAGGTTCCCATGACAGAGAGGGACAGAAGGACAGGGAGGTCTAGAAATAATGAGGGGGAGAGAGAGCAAACAAACAGGAAACACATATGGGAACACCACCTGCAAGTTTCCCTTCCAGTTTCACACCATCCTGACTTGGAACTATATCACCATTCCTTCACTGTCACTAGGTCAAAAGAAGGTTCAACGGCAATTGGTGATGGGCAATAAAATGCTGGCATAGCCAGTAATGCACACATCCAACAAATGAATAAAAAATAATAACAATTTGGCACCAAGTCACTGAAGGAGATATTGAACTGGACACAAGAACACAAGATGTAGGAGCAGGAGTCGGCCATTCAGCCCCTCGAGCCTGCCCTGCCATTCAATAAGATCATGACTGATCTGTCCCAACACTCAACTCCTCTTTCAGGCCTGCTCTGCAGAACCCTCGACTCCCTGAGAGGGTTGAGAACAAATATTTTCCCACAAAGACAAACAGGGTGAGACTCCCAAATCTAGAGCCCCTTAGATAGCAAGAATCAAACCAGGTAGAATAAGGCACAAAAGGGAAGCTTACGTCAGATACCAAGAGCTCAGTAACACAGAAAGCCGAGAGGAGTGAAGAAAGTGCAGGGGTGAAATTAAAAAGAAAATTAGGAAAGCAAAAAGATAGTCAGAAAATAATATTACCAAGTAAAATCAAGGAAAGCACAAAGATGTTTTATAAATACATGAAGAGCAAGAGGATAACTAAGGATAGAGTATTAGGGTCCAAAAAGGGAATGTGTGTATGGAGGTAGGAGATGTGGGCACGGTTCTGAATGAATACTTTGTATCCGTCTTTATAAAAGAGGGGGAACTATGCAGACATTGTAGTTAAAGAGGAGGAGTGTGAAATATTGGATGGGATAAACACGGTGAGAGGGAAATATTAAGGTATTTAGCATCTTTGAAAGTGAATAAATGTTCAGGCCTGGATGTATTGGAATCAGTTCAGAGAAGGTTCACTCGGCTGATTCCTGGGATGAAGGGGTTATCTTATGAGGAATAGTTGAACAGGTTGGGCCTATACTCATTGGAGTTTAGAAGAATGAGAGGTGATCTTATTGAAACATACAAGATTCTGAGGGGACTTGACAGGGCGGATGTTGTGAGGATGTTTCCCTTGTGGAGGAGTCTTGAACGAGGGGGCACCGTTTAAAAATAAAGGGTCTGCCATTTAAGACTGAGCTAAGGAAGACTTCTTTCTCCCAGAGGTTGGTTCGGCTTTGGAATTCTCTTCCCCAGAGAACAGTGGAGGTTGGGTCAATGAATTTACAAGGGAGTCAAGGGTTATGGGGGGCAGGCAAGAAAATGGAGTTAAAGTCACTATCAGATCAATCATGATCATATTGACGGACAGAACAGGCTCAAGAGGCTGAATGGCCTACTCCTGCTCCTATTTCTTCAGATCTAGTGTATAAATTGGAGGGTTTGCGCTCCACTTTTTAAACCATTTTTATAGCAGAGACAGGTCCATGTGTAATATAAACAGAGACAGGGTCTAGTGCAGACCTAACTAGTGCATTGACAACTGAGACTAGTGTAAAAGTTATCAAGGATACAGAATTCTAAATATACATTCAGGGGAAGTTTTTTAGGCCAGTACGGAGCAAGGTGAACAAGAGATGGGTCAGTTTGACACTTAGTTTTAGGGAATGAAGCTGGGCCGGTGGAAGGCGATTTAGAAAAGGTGGACTGGAAAACGCTACTTGAAGGTAAATCAGTGTCAGAGCAGTGAGATTGAATCATTTCATCCTGGAGGATTTATTACTCCAGAGTTATTTTTTATTTTCAGAGAAATTCAAATTCACAAGAGCCCAATGTGGGATTTGAACTCGGACTTTTTCAGTCATTAGCTCAGGCTTTCAGATTACAAACTGTAAAAGACATTCACCTTCCTCCTGTTGTGACCTGACTGTCTCAGCTTTTGTGTATTGTCTCCAATCTTGTTCTTTCATGTGTCTGAAGACTTTGATGTTATTCAGACATTGGTAAACCACTTCATTCTCTCAGGTCATCGGCTTAAATACCTTCAGGGACACAATCCACAATCTAATTCACACCCTATTCAAGCAACCAAAATCTTCAACTCCATTCAGACACCCCGATATCCTGTCCCTGCACAGATAACTGACAGTTCCACAATGCAGAAATGTCCGAATGAGAAACCACATTTACCTGACACAATCCAAGCTCCAAATTGAATCATTAAGATATCGAAAATACCACAGAAATGTGACTTGTTCCTTGTAACAGTGAGACTGAAACATTTCAGGGTACTATTCAAACAAGAAGGATTCCGAGAAAAGTCAGGATCAGGATTGAAAGAGAAAGAGAGAGAGAGTAAAAAGGGGGGAGTGAGAGAGGGGGTAGAGAGAGAGAGAGAGAGAGACTGTCAGCTCCTGGATAGGGAAGGATTCTCTGTTCCTTCACCCATTTTAACATTGTACCATTTAGTTTAGACAGAGAGACACAGACTGACAGGGTGACTGACAGAGAAAGAAGGACATTTAACATCGGATATTGGATGTAATTTAACCCCACAACCCTGTTCCGGCATTCAATGAGATCAGGGCTGATCTGTGATCTATCTTACACCATATATCCTGCCTTTGCCCCTTATCTCTTACTATCTTTGCTTAACAAGAATCTATCAATCACAGGTTTAAAAATTAACCAATAATCCAGCATGAAATTTCCACAAACAATATCATGAGGGTGTGGTGGCTCCCACAGTGGAATAGCTCACTGGATGTTTAAAATGGAGGCTATTTCTTCTGGATCATCAAAAGTATCTGCCTGGGCCCCAACATCATCGACATTTCCCCCTCTCCCGATGTTTTTTTCTTTCCATATCTATCTCTTATATGTTTGTGTCCACAGCAGTGAAGGATTACATCAAATTAAAATATCTTACATTATCCTTTTCATCCACCTCAACAATCTCTCTCTCTCCAACTTTGTCCCATTCTACAGCCCTCTCTCTGCCTTCATAACTAACCCTCTCTCCCTCTGTCTCGGTCCTAGTGTCAGAGATAGCAGGAGGGAGAGACAGAGAGAGAATGTTGAAGGAACTATACTCTGTTCCTAAGCTGTGCTGAACCTGCTCTGGGAGTGTTTGATGGGCTATATTAATCGGCCGTGTACAGTCCTGTATCAGGCTGTGAAGAAGCAGAGCATGTTCAGTGTACAAAGGGTCAAAGGGAGCGATTCACTCCTGTCTGCTACTGGGAAGAGAGACTGACCTTAACATCAAGGCAGCGTTTAACCGAGTGCGGCATCGAGGAGCCTGATGGACAGATGGAGGGACAGAGAGAGAGAGAGAAGGAGAGAGAGGGAGAGACAGAGAGGGAAAGACAGATGGAGAGACAGAGATAGAAGGAGAGAGAGAGAGAGACAGCGAGGGAAGGACAGATGGAGGGACAGAGAGAGAGAGACAGAGAGAGAGAGACAGAGAGAGAGGCAGAGAGAGAGGCAGAGAGAGAGAGACAGAGAGAGAGGCAGAGAGAGAGAGAGAAGGTGAGAGAGGGAGTGTCAGGAAGGGAAAGACAGATGGAGGGACAGAGAGAGAGGCAGAGACAAAGACAGAAGGAGAGAGATGGAAAGACAGAGAGGGAAAGACAGAGAGAGAGACAGAGAGAGAGACAGAGAGAGAGACAGAGAGAGAGAGAGAAGGAGAGAGAGGGAGAGACAGTGAGGGAAAGACAGATGGAGAGACAGAGATAGAAGGAGAGAGAGGGAGTGACAGAGAGGGAAACACAGATGGAGGGACAGAGAGAGAGAAGCAGAGAGAGAGAGTGAAGGAGAGAGAGAAGGAGAGAGATGGAGAGACAGAGAGGGAAAGACAGATGGAGGGACAAGAGAGAGAGACAGAGAGAGTGGCAGAGACAGAGATAGGAGAGAGAGGGAGTGTCAGGAAGGGAAAGACAGATGGAGGGACAAAGTGAGAGACAGAGAGAGATGGAGAAAGATGGAGTGACAGGGAGGGTAGGAAAGATGGAGCTAAAGAGAGAAAGAGACAGAGATAGAAGGAGAGAGAGGGAGTGACAGGCGGTGGGGAAGATAGATGGAGAGACAGAGAGAGTGAGGCAGAGATGGAAGGAGAGAGAGGGAGAAACAGACAGGGAAAGACAGATGGAGAGACAGAGAGAGAGAGAGAGAGAGAGAGGCAGAGATAGAAGGAGAGAGAGAGCGTGTCAGCGAGGGAAAGACAGACGGAGGGACAGAGAGAGAGAGAAAGAGAGAGAGGCAGAGATAGAAGGAGAGAGAGGGAGAGTCAGGGAAGGAAAGACAGATGGAGGGACAGAGGGAGAGACAGAGAGAGAAGGAGAGTGAGGGAGTGTCAGGCAGGGAAAGGCAGAAGAAGGGACAGAGAAGAGAGACAGAGAGAGAAGGAGAGAGACGGTGTGACAGGGAGGGAAGGACAGATGGAGAGACAGAGAGAGAAAGACAGAGTGCGAAGGAGAGAGATGGAGAGACAGGGAGGGGAAGACAGATGGAGGGAAAGAGACAGAGACAGAAGGAGAGAGACGGAGAGACAGAGAGGGATGGACAGATGGAGGGACAGAGAGAGAGAGAGAGACAGAGACAGAGACTGAGACAGAGACAGAGACAGAGACAGAGAGAGAAGGAGAGTGAGGGAGAGACAGAGAGGGAAAGACAGATGGAGGGACAGAGAGAGAGAGAGAGGCAGAGAGAGAGACAGAGCGAGTGGCAGCGATAGAAGGGGAGAGAGGGAATGACAGGGAGGGAAAGACAGATGCAGAGACAGAGAGAGAGAGACAGAGAGAGAGGCAGAGATGGAAGGAGAGAGAGGGAGTGTCAGGGAGGGAAAGACAGATGGAGGGACTGAGAGAGAGAGACAGACTGAGAGACAGAGATAGAGAGAGAAGGAGATAGAGGGAGTGACAGGGGGTTGGCAAGATAGATGGTGAGACAGAGAGAGAGAGACAGAGAGGGAAGGAAAGAGAGGGAGAGACAGAGAAGGAACGACAGATGGAAAGACAGAGAGTGAGAGACAGAGAGAGGAGAGAGATGGAGTGACTGTGAAGGAAGGACAGATGGAGGGATAGAGTGAGAGAGAGACAGAGATAGAAGGAGAGAGATGGAGTGATGTGGTGGGTGGGAAGACAGATGGAGAGACCAAGAGAGAGACAGAGAGAGAAGGAGAGAGATGGAGTGACAGGGAGGGAAGGACGGATGGAGAGACAGAGGGAGAGACAGAGAGAGAGGCAGAGAGAGAGAGAGAGAAGGAGAGAGAGGGAGAAAGAGGGAGGGAAAGACAGATGGAGAGACAGAGAGACAGAGATAGAAGGAGAGAGAGGCTGTGACAGAGAGACAGAGAGAGAGGCAGAGACGGAGAGAGAAGAAGAGAGTGGGAGAGAGTGGGAGAGTGTACAGTCCTGTATCAGGCTGTGAAGAAGCAGAGCATTTTCAGTACACAATGGGTCAAAGGGAACAATTCACTCCTGTCTGCTACTGGGAAGAGAGTCTGACCTTCACATTAAGGCAGCATTTGACCGAGTGTGACATCGAGGAGCCCGAGTAAAACTGAAGTCAGTGGGAATCGGGGGAAATCTCTCCACTGGTTGGAATCATACCGAGCACAAAGGAAGATGGTTTTGGTTGTTGGAGGTCAATCATCTCAGTCACAGGCCTTCACTGCAGGAGTTTATCAGGGTAGTGTCCGAGGCCCAACCATCTTCAGCTGAGATCCCAGCAGAAAGTGCTTTAAATACTGAGCAGGTCAGGCAGCATCTGTGGAGAGAAACAGAGTTAGTGATTCAGCTCGATGCTTTCCAGATTTCCAGCATCCACAGGAATTTGCCTCAGATAATAAAGCAATCCAGAGCCACATGCACCAAGACCCAGACAACATTCAGGCTTGGTCCGACCAGTGACAAGTAACATTCACGTCACACAAGTGCCAGACAATGACCATCTGCAACAAGAGAGAATCCAACCACCTCCCCTTGGCATTCAAAGCATTATCCCATCGCTGAATCACCCAGCGTCAACATCCTGGGGAAATATTGACATCAAACTTAGCTGAACGAAACACATCACTAGTTTCTTCACCCAGTGGCTGGTGGGTGTCTGGAACTCACTGCCTGAAAGGGTGGTAGAGGCAGAAACCCTCATCACATTTAAAACAATCTCTTGGATATTCACTTCTCCATGTTTAAAATGGGTAAGGAATAACTCTCCTCGTCTACACTGCCTCATCGTACACTCTTAGAGAAGGTACAGCATATCTTCGATACAGAGTAAAGCTCCGTTTAAACATTCCCTGGAGTGTCGGATTAACCCGGGTCACTCACTGTCCCCGGCTCAGCCTCAAGACTCACCTGCCTCAGTCACTGAGATGCTCCTGTATCACTTGCCTTAATGTAAGTGGATGCCGGGTTTGGGAGCAGGACAGGCACACGGGATTAGGACGACTGCTCATGTGGAGGAGAAGCATCAGTAATCCCTCAGAAAATCAGAACAGACCAGCAAGACTCAGAAAAGGAAACTTGTGTTGAATTTGTGAATCTTGCATTGTGGAATGCTTTAGTATTTGGTGAGAATGTTGAGCCAGTGACATTTTGCCCCAGTGGGATGAATAGATACTATATGACTTTATTACAACAGTAAGGCACCGTGTGTACTGTAAATATGGACTGAAATAACAATGTAACTGATCAATTTTCAGCTGAATACTATGACTACAGAAATACCTGCTATCCTGTTATATATGTGCTGCTATACCTGCTATATGTGAGAATGTACATACGACACGATGGGATGAAGTCAAAGTGGCCACTCTTTATATTTTTAGAATATGCCCCAAGTTCCTGACTCCGCAGCCAGTGGGAATATTTACTCTCTGTCCACCCTATCAGTTTCCCTGATTATTTTGTAAACCTTCATCAATTCACCCCATAACCTTCTAAATTCCAGGGATACACAGTAAATCTCCAGCTGCACTGTCCCATTAAACATTTCCAAGCCAAGCACAATGTTGGGTTTGACACAGAGTAAATTTCCCTCTACGCTGTCACATCACACACTCCGAGGGCAGGAACATCATGGGGTGGATACAGAGTGAATCTCACTAGACACTGTCCGAAACACAGAGATAGAGAGAGAGAAAAAGAGAAACAGAGAGACATGGACTGACAGGGTGACTGACAGAGAAAGAAGGATATTTAACAGGGGATATTGGAAGAGGAGGATGCAATTTAACCCCACAACTCTGTTCCTGCATTGAATGTGATCTTGGCTGATCTGTGATCAAACTTACACCATATATCCTGCCTTTGCCCCTTATCTCTTAATACCTTTGGTTAACAAGAATCTATCAATCACAGGTTTAAAAATTAACCAATAAGCCAGCATGAAATTTCCACAAACAATATCATGAGGGTGTGATGGTTCCCACAGTGGAATAGCTGGCTGAATATTTAAAATGGAGGCTATTTCTTCTGGATCGTCAAAAGTGTCCGCCTGGGTCCCAACCTCATCTACATTCCTCCCTCTCCCGATGTTTTTTTTCTCTCCATACCTATCTCAAATATGTTTGTGCACACAGCAGTGAAGGATTAAATCAAATTAATATATCTTACATTATCCTCTTCATCCAACTCAACAATCTCTTTCTCTCTCCAAGTTTGTCCCTCTCCACAGCCCTCTCTATGGAGTGACAGCAGGAAGGACAGATGGAGGGATAGAGAGAGAAACAGATAGAGAAGGACCGAGAGGGATTGACAGAGAGGGAAAGGCAGATGGAGAGACAGAGAAAGAAGGAAAGAGAGGGAGTGACAGAGAGGGAAAGACAGATGGAGGGACAGAGAGAGAGACAGAGAGAGAAGGAGAGAGGGTGAGTGTCAGGGAGGAAAAGACAGATGGAGGGACAGAGTGAGAGAGACAGAGAGAGAAGGAGAGCGAGGGAGTGACAGGGAGCCAAAGACAGATCGAGGGACAGAGTGAGAGACAGAGAGAGAAGGAGAGAGATGGAGAGACAGGGAGGGAAGGACAGATGGAGGGATAGAGGGATAGAGAGAGAGACAGCGATAGAAGGAGAGAGAGGGAGTGACAGAGAGAGAGGCAGAGAAGGAGGCAGTGGGAGAGAAACAAAGGCAAAGGCAGTTGGAGAGACAGAGAGAGAGAAGCAGAGATGGAAGGAGAGAGAGGGAGTGACAAGGAGAGAAAGACAGATGGAGGGACAGAGAGAGAGAGACAGAGAAAGAAGGAGAGAGATGGAGTGACGGAGGGAAGGACAGATGGAGGGATAGAGAGAGAAACAGAGAGAGAAGGACAGAGAGGGAGTGACGGAGGGAAGGACAGATGGAGGGATAGAGAGAGAAACAGAGAGAGAAGGACAGAGAGGGAGTGACAGAGAGGGAAATACAGATGGAGGGACAGAGTGAGAAAGAGAGTCAGATGGAACGAGATAGAAGGAGAGAGAGGGAGAGAGAGGCAGAGGTGGACGGAGAGAGAGGGAGTGACAGGGAGGGAAGGACAGATGGAGGGATAGAGCGAGAGAGAGAGAGATAGAAGGAGAGAGAGGGAGAGACAGAGAGGGAAAGACAGATGGAGGGACAGAGAGAGAGAGACAGAGAGAGACAGACAGAGAGGGAGTGTCAGGGAGGAAAAGACAGATGGAGGGACAGAGTGAGAGAGAGAGTCAGATGGAACGAGATAGAAGGAGAGAGAGGGAGAGACAGAGAGGGAAAGACATTTGGAGAGACAGGGAGAGAGACAGAGATGGAAGGGGAGAGAGGGAGTGACTCGGAGGGAAAGACAGATGGAGAGACAGAGAGAGAGAGAGAGAGATAGAAGGAGAGAGAGGGTGTCAGGGAGGAAAGACTGATGGAGGGATAGAGAGAGAGAGACAGAGATAGAAGGAGAGAGAGGGAGTGACAGAGAGGGAAAGACAAATGGAGTGATAGAGAGAGAGAGAGACAGAGATAGAAGGAGAGAGAGGGCGTGACAGAGAGGGAAAGACAAATGGAGGGACAGAGAGAGAGAGACAGCGAGAGAGGCAGAGACAGGGATAGAAGGAGAGAGGGGGAGTGACGGGGGGGGAATACAGATGGAGGGACAGAGAGAGAGAGAAGGAGGGAGAGGGAGAGACAGAGAGAGAAGGAGAGAGTGGGAGAGACAGAGAGGGAAAGACAGAGAGAGAGACAGGGAGAGAGACAGAGATGGAAGCAGAGAGAGGGACTGACAGGAAGGGAAAGACAGATGGAAAGACAGAGAAAGAGAGAGCCAGAGATGGAAGGAGAGAGAGGGAGTGACAGGGAGACAAAGACAGATGGAGGGACAGAGTGAGAGACAGAGAGAGAAGGAGAGAGATGGAGTGACAGGGAGGGAAGGACAGATGGAGGGATAGAGAGGAAGACAGAGACAGAAGGAGAGAGAGGGGTAGTGTCAGGGGGGAGAGACAGATGGAGGGACAGAGAGAGAGAGAAAGAGGGAGAAGGAGTGAGATGGAGTGGCAGGGAGGGATATACAGATGGAGAGACAGAGAGAGAGAGAGAGACAGCGATAGAAGGAGAGAGAGGGAGTGACAGAGGGAAAAACAGATGGTGGGACAGAGAGAGAGACAGAGAGAGAAGGAGAGAGAGGGTGTGACAGAGAGGGAAAGACAGATGGAGGGACAGAGAGAGAGGCAGAGATGGAAGGAAAGAGAGGGAGTGACAGGGAGGGAAAGACAGATGGAGGGACTGAGAGAAAGACAGAGATGGAAGGAGAGAGTGGGTGTGTCAGGGAGGGACAGACAGATCTGGGGATAGATGGAGTGGGAGAGAGTTAGAAGGAGAGAGAGGGAGTGACAGGGGGAGAAAGACAGATGGAGGGACAGAGAGAGAGAGAAGGAGCGAGAGGGAGAGAAGGAGAGAGGGAGAGATGGAGTGACAGAGAAGGAAGGACAGATGGAGAGACAGAGAGAAAGACAGAGATAGAAGTAGAGAGAGGGAGAGACAGAGAGGGCAATAGAGATGGAGAGACAGAGAGAGAGGCAGAGATGGAAGGAAAGAGAGGGAGTGACAGGGAGGGAAAGACAGATGGAGAGACAGAGAGAGAGACAGAGATAGAAGGAGAGAGAGGGAGTGACACGAGAGGGAAAGGTAAAATGGATACAGAACTGGCTCAGTCATAGAAGACAGAGGGTAGCAGTGGAAGCGTGTTTTTCTGAATGGAGGGATGTGACTAGTGGTGTTCCACAGGGATCAGTTTTGGGACCTTTGCTGTTTGTAGTATATATAAATGATTTGGAGGAAAATGTAGCTGGTCTGATTAGTCAGTTTGCGGACGTCACAAAGTTTGGTGGAGTTGCGGATAGTGATGAAGAT